>NC_058412.1:109175108-109312440 GCF_002201575.2 Neomonachus schauinslandi
CCAGGGACTCCAGGATCATGACCGGAGCCGAAGGCAGTCGCCCAACCGACTGAGCCACCCAGGCGCCCCTTAACTAGAACAGCTTTAAAAAAATTCTAATTAAGGCTCTTCAACAGGGATTATGTTGGCTTTTACGGCACTGGTGCGTGGAATGAATTTTGCTACCACAGTTCCCTCCCAACACTGACCTCACACAGTTTGCCAGCCAGGACTGAAGACTGGGACTTTAAAACCATTGTACGAGTGCTGAGATTCAAATGGGCTTGAGAGAAATGGAGTGTATGAGCTAGAATCACACTATGACTAGAAAAAGAAACAGTATAGTCCCCTACTTGATGGGTTTCAGATATCTGAGACCCTAGTTTTGGAGGTGAGGCGCAACAAAGAAAAGGGGCCAAATGGAAGAAGGCCATCAGGGATAAAGTTAGGGAACTATTAAGAGAGTCCTCTCTTAAAACTGTGGACAAGGAGTCAGTCAACAGTAAAAGCAAACGGGGAGCCTGCTGTGTGGCTACTCTAATGGGGACAACTCCCCAAGGTGATTACACGTGGTTGGGACCGACTAACCAAGAGGTTAGATCAATGCCGTAGAGTGAGTTTCAAGGTGACACAGTTTTGTAGGTGAAGAGGTAAGGAGACAAGCCTGGTAAACTTACGGCTTTATAAAGTTTATAAAGTTACTTTATAAACTTATTTAAAAAAAACTTTTTTTAAGGTTATTTATTTATTTAAGGGGGAGAGAGAGAGCGAGCGAGCGAGCTAGCGAGCACACGAGCAGGAGGGAGGAAGCAGAGGGAGAGGGAGAAGCAGGCTCTCTGCTGAGCAGGGAGCCTGACGTGGGGCTCTATCTCAGGACTCTGAACTCATGACCTGAGCTGAAGGCAGACACTTAACCAACTGAGCACCCAGGCGCCCCAGGGTTAGGGTTTAAGGGATGATAATACAGAGAAGCCACACAAGACAATTACAGATGTTGGACCAATGGCAGCAACTCATTACACTCAGCCAGGTGAAGGTTACAGGGTTTATTTAATTTAGCTCTCCGAGTGGGCACAATACAAACAGAGGAAGCAGGCTGGACTTAAAAACAAAGCCAACTATTTAAGAGAAAAAGGCAACAACTGAGGGAAATGGCAGTCCAGAGGTGCCTCTCATGGCTGTGGGGAGGCCAATGGCAGAAAGAGTGGGGCCAAAGGCAACAACACTAGTTCAGGAGGCTGAGTTAAGCTGCTGGAAGGCGAGGTTTTGGAAAACCCAACAAGAGCCGCTTCAGTTTAGAGACCTATTGGGGTGACCCTTCTTCTAGGCCAAAGGAGAGGAACCCCCTTCCTTAAGAGGCAGAACGTGGGCCTGAGGAATCCAGCGCAGGGGCCAGCAGTGGCCTGGGGATCCTGCTGAGGAGGGAGATGTGAGAGCACAGAGCTGGAGACCAGGCCTGTGCAGAACACAAAGCAGTTACAAAACGGAAACCTCCTGTCAAGGAGTAGGCTGTGACCCATCTCAGAAGCCATGCTCCACTTAGCAGCTAGATGGCAGAAGGAACGAGGGGAAATGGAAACTAGATTTATTTTTATTTTTTAAAGATTTTATTTATTTGAGAGAGAGACAGAGTGCGCACACAAGCAGGGGGAGTGGCAGGCAGAGGCAAAGGGAGCCTGATGCGGGACTCGATCCCAGGACCCCGGGATCATGACCTGAGCTGAAGGCAGTTGCTTAACCAACTGAGCCACCCAGGCACCTAGAAACTAGGAAATTTAAATTAAGCAAGTGAAACTGTGAGAAAGAAGGACCCAATTCAAGTCTTGGGACTAGATGTCAACATGAAAGGCTCCTAAATTTTGTATGCTGGGTAGATTTTCCCTCACGATCTCAGGAAGCCCGAAGAGGATTTTAAGGAGTGACCACAGTTAGAATTCTATTTTCGAAATGATCTCTGGCTGCTGGGTGAAGAAGTGACTAAAAGTGGGTGGGAGTGGAAGTTGGTAGATGGGCTGTCAGGCTAACTGCAGTGGCACAGGTGAGCGGACAATGGTTTCGAGGAGGGGTCTGTAGCTGTGCTGGAGAGAGGTGGACATGCTCAGCATATGTCAGATCTCACGGATGTGGGAAGGGAGGAGGATGTGGGGACCGAGGAAAGGGGAGTGATGAAGGTAACTACTAGACTTCTGCCATGGACAACTGGGCAGAAGGCAGGACCACTTACCGAGATGGTTAAGAGTGGGGCAGACTAGTACGGGAAGGAGGAAATCATGTTTCATCTGGGCCAGGTGGAGTTTGAGATCCTTAACAGTCATGTGAAGATAACCAGTGGGCACATGGATACACTAGTCCACAACTGGGAAGTGGGGGCTGGGTTAGAGACACAGATTTGGGGACCTCTGGCGTATAAATAGCATTCCAAGCCGCAGGACTAGATGAGGTCCTCAAGGGATAGTGTGTTAAACAACAGAGGGTTAAGGCCTGAGTCTAGGACACTTCAATGATTAGAGGTCACACAGAGGAGGAGGAGGTGGTCACAAAGAAAACAAAAGTTGCTGCCAGGCCAGTGAGGGGTTGATATCGTGCAGTTTAAGCGAAGAAAATGTTCTGAGGAGGAAGGAGGCGTTCAGTATTTCTGATGCTGCTATAAAAGGACCAAAAAGACAAGAGAGAAGAAAGGCCTTTGGAATGGCAAGATGGCAGTCACCACTGATCCTGACTCCAGTACTCCCAGAAGGAACAGGGTGAGGAGAGAACCTGAAGGAAGAAAGCCAACTCTTCAAAGGAGTTGTGCTGGGATAGAAAGGGTGCAGAGAATGGGATACAGAGAGAAGGAACTGAGGGACAGGAGAGAGATGTTTGTTTTGTGAAGACAGGAACGCAACAAGGCACAGGCTGGCTCGGGTAACACAGCGGAGAGGAACTGCTGATGGAGGCGAGGGAGAAAGACCGCCTGAGAAGGCAGGAGGCAGTGCGCAGGCACAGTGGACAGGTGGACTGAGAGGCGAAGGAACCCCCTCCCACTGCAAGCGGAGATGTGAGAGAATGGGTACGGATCGGAGGAGGCTGGTTGCTTGAAGGAGGGAAGATGAGTGTGTTCTCATCTGATTTCTGAAGAGAAGACTGAGCCAGGTTGTGAGATAAGGTGCCAAGAAAATAAAAGACTGGGAGGGAATAACGGATGTTAGCAAGGGAAGGATTATAATAATGACAAGTCCTAAAAACTCTAAAGAGACTAAGGAGGAAGGTGAGAACACAAAGGGAGTCAGGGGCTGAGGAAGTGGAGGAGTCCATGGCTCTAAAAGAGGACTTCAACCACCTCCACTTTGACCTCAGTCTGTATTTTCTGATTAAGTTTTTCTCTCCAGCTTCTCTCTTAACTCAGGTAAAAGACCTGGCAGGCAGAGCATCTAGGGATGGGAACCGAAACTGCCCCTCAAGCAATGACGACTGCCCTGACCTCAGCAAGACCCCACATGACTGGACTGACCCCAAGACAGTGATCGACCTGACCGTTCTGCCCACCTGCACGTACCCACTGACCTTTGTCCCACAACTTCCTTCTATGAACCTAGAACTATTCTCAGCACTTTGGACATAGTCTTTGAGACAGTAGTCCATGGTCTTTCCAGTGCTGGCCTCACTGAAATAAATTCCTCTTCTGTTTCGCCTCTACTGGGCTCTCTGCTTTTGGACTGTCAGTGGCAAGTGGCCAAACCTGGCCTGTTTGGGAGCCCTGGAGCTCTTGCACCCTTGGGCCCTGATCACAGCTCTAGAGACCTGGTGAAGATAAAAACTTACTGGAGTAAGAGGAGGGAAGTAGTGAGGTGAACAATCAGCAGATAGTAAGCAGGGCAGGATGCGGGGTGCCTGGTGCTGAGATCCCAAAGGCAGCGCAGATATGGGCAATGACTTGATTTGAGTGGGTGGCTGAAGGAACCGAGAGGCTGAAAGACCAAGGGTAAATGGATCACCTGAATGGATACTTATGCCTTCAGGAGCAGAAGCAGGCATAGGGGCCACCAAGGGGCAATAAGCCTAGTGTTAAAATCATCAGTAGCTGAGGATGGGAGACAAGAATAGTGCTCAAGTCCAGTAGCAGAATACTTGGGAACGGGGCTTTAATCTCAGATTTATGTTTTCAAGTTATGGATTCTAGATAATGAATGATATCCTAAAGAAGGTGCAACAAAAGCTTTTGTGTCTTTTCTCCTGCTGCCTTTAACCTCCTCCTCCTGGACAGCACCCAGTGTCTTGCATGGTCTGAGGCTGACAAGAGTGATGAGGACACACAGCTTTGTGGGAGGCGTCTAATGCAGTCTCGTTCTACTGACTCTGGTAAATGGAACACAACCTTGGGTTGGGCTGACCCCATGCAGAAACTGCTAGAACTGTTCTGCCCACTTGGATGAATGGTCCAACCTAAGCTATTGAGGAAGCAGGCTTTACTAAGCATGTTGGTGGACCCCTCTGGTTAAGATGGAGCCAGGGGGAGGGGGGAGAGAAACAGGGAGAAAAGAGGATTTTAAGTTTTAATTCTTTTGGGATTTTAATGTATATAAAATTGATAATTTAGGATTATGACTTTTTCCTTGGGACTTTAAAACCAGGTGTGGAGAGTGGTGGTGTCATGTTGTGTAAATGTAGATACCTTTCACTGTATCATTTAGGCTTGTGAGATGGAACAGAAAGGGAAATCCTGTCTTAGGGGGGCAGAGAGGCCTTATAAAGAATGTCATTAATATCCTGTTCTGATTCAGTTCAGTAGCTTCTGAGGGCAAGAGCTGCTGCCTATCTCATGGGCCCTGCAGAGAGGCAATAAGGCATAGTAGGTAGAGGGGACTCCAGGCTTGACCAGTGGGTGGGAGACTGTGTATGTGCATGGCCCTTTTCCCCATCTCCACACTTTACTCTCACTAGGTTTCCTTCAAGGACGGAAGAGCCTGATAATCTGACGGGACGAAGTTGGGGTATTCACTGGGCCACATTTTATTGTATGGCAGCAGGCTGAGAGATGATACTTGTGTTTGCCATCCCAGCACTTCTCCCTGCAATATGGTCCTGCTCATCATAGATCTGGAGGCGGGCAGTGTGGGGATAACTTCATGGAGGTCCATGGTTTATCTGCACCTTCCATCTCAGCCTATTAGAGAGGGCCAGGAGACACGCACCTAGCTTCTGGTAACACAGTAGCTCACTGCCCAATCGCAGAGCCAGGAACTGTGCCCCAAACCTCTCACCTCATCAGTATTGTTATTTATTTATTTAAAAGAATTTTATTTACTTATTTGACAGAGACAAAGCGAGAGAAGGAACACAGCAGGCGGAGTGGGAGAGGGAGAAGCAGGCTTCCCTTGCATCAGGGAGCCCCATGTGGGGCTCGATCCCAAGACCCTGGGATCATGACCTGAGCCGAAGGCAGACGCTTAATGACTGAGCCACCCAGGCGCCCCATTAGTATTGTTATTAATGATAGATGAAGACCTATGAGGTATGTCTGTTGATTAGGGACATGATAGAAATCTGGAAAGAATAGCTAATGAGTCAAATGATTAAAATTGAAATAAAAAAATCTTGACATACAGAACATCAGGGTGTGCAAATATGTATAAAGCTGTATCAAAGTTAAATTGTACAAGTACAGAATGGGGAAGGTGTAGCTAATAACAACTAACGTAAAATATACTTAGTGATTTTTTTAAGATTTTATTTATTTATTTGACAGAGAGAGAGACAGCGAGAGCAGGAACACAAGCAGGGGGAGTGGGAGAGGGAGAAGCAGGCTTCCCGACGCGGGGCTCGATCCCAGGACCCTGGGATCATGACCTGAGCCGAAGGCAGACGCTTAACGCCTGAGCCACCCAGGCGCCCCTACTTAGTGATTTTTCAATTGGTTGTAAATTCAGTGAGTCATAAGTGGGTGCCATTCTTAATTCTTCACCCTGTCACCATGGCACCTCTTCACTATCTTTTGGGACAGACCCCTTGTCACCATCAGTGCTGAGTCCAGGCCATCAGCAGTACTGCCACAGTACTGCTTGCGGAGTGCTCGTTTCTAATCTGTCCTCCTCACTGAGCCAGAGGGACTTTAAAAAAAACACAAATCTGATATTGTCAAGGGCTCTTAAACTGCTCTATAAAGTCCAAACTCTTCACTACGGCTCAGAAAGTCCTTTATCACCAGGCCCTTGCTGGCTTCTCCAGGCAACTTCTCTCTATTCTGATCCCTGTTAAGTCACACGCCAGGTATAAGGAAGCACCCGTTTACCGCGCTGGGCAACCACAACGGAGTGTTTAAGATCATAAACACTGTGTGAACACAGACTGCGCCACCCAGCGTACAGTGAGAGGTGGAGGCAGGAGGCAGGCAGAGAGTGACCCCTGAGATGGAAAGTGCTCAGTAGAGGCTGTGTGGTTGTGACTCAGGAACAGCAGTATGAGATTCTCTACACTGAGGGGGGCTGACCCAAGGGGGCCTCTAAGGTCCCTTACATTCTGACTTCCCAGACAATTCCACTTTTTAACTGACTTGAGAATGCTTTCTTTAAAAGATTTCCTTGTTACTGAATGTTAACTTATAAATTTCGTCTATTATTTCTCAGGCTCTACTGTTTTCTTTTCTGTAGTCTGCAAAGAGGCAACTCATCTTCCCACAGTCTTCTGGTTCATTTTTCTGACCTGAAAGGCAACCTCTTCTTAGGGACACTCAGGAGTTCCACATTAGATCCTTGGTCTGGCTCTGCATCCCTCATTTCACTAGCTCTGCCCTGCCTGGGAGGTGGGAGGAGGAGGTGCTGCACAAAGCTAGGCTCTGGGTAAACCGTATTCAGGAGAGAAGTAAGAGGCAGGAACGGTCTGGGGGCTCAGACCACACTGCTCTTCCAGTCCTAAGAAAAGCTCCTGATTGCTCAGATCAACTGCTCGGATACGGCTCTTTGGACAGTTTAAGCCAAACACAGCTCCCCTCCACCCCTTTTCCTGTGCTCTCTATCTCCCACAGCCCAGGATCTCATTGAGCTCACCTGGCCTCTCTCCTCCAGTTCTGTTAACATGACGATAGAGCAGGATTTCCACTCCCAGATCATTCGCCAGAAGTCTTCAATGGTGTGGAGAAGAGGACCCTGGCTGGCGATGTATGAGTCCTTCTGTCGGTAGCCCTGTAGAGGCCAGGTCGGTGGGAGGAGTAAGGTGGTTTAATCAGGGAGGGGCTAGCGAAGACAGGCCACTAGGATGGGATGGGGCTGCTTGGAGGCAAACTCATCCCAGGCAGAACTCCCCTTTGGCCAAGGACCAAACCCTGTCTGACATGCTAGTCTCTCTCTCTTTTTTTTTTTTAAAGATTTATTTATTTGAGAGAGAGAGAATGAGAGAGAGAGAACACATGAGAGGGGATAGGGTCAGAGGACGAAGCAGACTCCCTGCCGAGCAGGGAGCCCGATGCGGGACTCGATCCCGGGACTCCAGGATCATGACCTGAGCCGAAGGCAGTCGCCTAACCAACTGAGCCACCCAGGCGCCCCCATGCTAGTCTCTTTCTATGAGGGCAAGGGAAAGGGGGGTTGGAGCTGGGATAAAGAGAACAAGAATGGGAAAGACCAGAGGCTTTCAGCCCTTGGCTGTGGTCTGTGCTATGAACTTTTCCCTCCAGTAATTACTGTGGTGTGTGCCCTCTTGTTTCCCCCACCACCTGCTCTCTGGGGCCTGACAGACCTAGTGTGCAGGCTGGGTACTGGTTCTGTATTTGATGAACTGACACAAGCACAATCCTCCCAAGCACTGGGAGTGTGGCAGTGCAAGGCCCAGCCAAATCTCCACGGAGGGTGGGGAGCTCTTGGGGACACAGCTACCACTTACGTCAATGAAGGATGCATTCACGTAGTCCGTGTTCTCCTCACCCCTCTTAACTGGAATGATCACTCTGTTGAATTCATCTGCAGAAAGGACAGAAGCTGTGGCTCCCCAACATCACCTGTCCTCTCCTATCTCTTTTTCAATCTTTCCTTCCCACCCAGGCCCTGGGTAAGTATAATTCCAGCTGGGCAATAGCGTGCCTTTTCCCAGCCCAGGAGGGAGAAACCTTTTGGCCTTCATGCTTTTTTCATCTCCAGAAGCCACTAAAGAACTAAGAGCAATGCCCTAATTCTGGTCTCCAAGTTGATCATGAATTAGTACCTGAGAAGTGGAAGGAGGGACGGGGCACTAAGGCTTTGCAAGTGGGGAGAGAGCTCTTACATGGAATGATCTGTAAAACTCGGTTCTTCTTCATGTTGGCTGGAAGGTTTCCAGTCCGCATCTTGTCATTCTGGATTTTGATTGATGTTAACTTCTGAATGGGGAAGGAAAGGGGAAACATTCCTGATCTCTGTAACTTGGCAAGATTATGCCTGTCAGACCTGCATCTTCAGGCTACTCTGGCTGCATTCTGCTCCTCACTGGAGCCCTGACCTCCACTTCCACATGGTCTTGCTGGAACACGGTTTCTTCAATCATAAGCTCAGTGAGCAAGCCAAGAGGGTTTGAGAAACACTGCCTTGCGGGCTCCTTGTGGACCCTTCTGGGATTCCCTGGGGCTGAAACTTTATGATC
Source organism: Neomonachus schauinslandi (assembly GCF_002201575.2). Lineage (NCBI taxonomy): Eukaryota > Metazoa > Chordata > Mammalia > Carnivora > Phocidae > Neomonachus > Neomonachus schauinslandi. The sequence goes on from NC_058412.1 coordinate 109,183,674, forward strand.
CTGGAGCAAGGATCTTAGCTTCATAGGAGGGAGTGTGCCTGCCTTTCCTCTCTCCCTGTTGTTCCACTCCAGAGGCTGTCTTGGACTATTTAGAAAACCTTATTCAAATGCACACGCTCCCTTCTCCTGATTCTGAGGCTCCTTCTTGACCCTTGCTACTTAAAGTGCAGCCCATAAACCAGCAACCGTCTCATCGCATTAGAAATGCAGAATCTCAGGCCCTAACTCTGTTTTTCCCTGCCAAATCAGAACCTGCATGTTAACAGGATCTATGGTAATTCGTGTGCACATTATAGTTTGAGAAGAACTGCTTTAAGGGATGCGTTTTTTCCCATTGCAACCCAGAATCTCTTCTTCTGGGAACAGTTATATTGCCAAGAGTGTGACAAATTCCTTAGGTGTGCTGAGAACCACCATCTAATGGCATACAGCAGAGGTCAGCAAGCTATGGTCCATGGGCCAAATCTGGCCTGCTGCCTATAAATACACTTGCATGGAAACACAGCCATGCTCATTTGTTTATGTAGCAACCAGGCTGCTTTTGTGCTACAGCAACAGTATTAAGCAGCTGCAACAGAGACCATATGGCCTGCAAAGCCTAAAATATCTACTGTCTGGTGCTTATAGGAAAGGTTTGCTGCTGCTGTACATTGTAATACATACAATAATATACCTGTGTGTGTGTGTGTGTGTGTCTGTGTGTGTGTGGGGGGGTGGGCTGGGGGACTTAGAAAAAAAATACCACTGCCAGTTTTTTGTTTTTTTCTTTCCTCCTAACACAACCCAAGTGATTCTAAGTGCAGGACGGGTTGAAAACAACTAGGTTATGAATAAAGGGCCAGAAACCCACCGCTTTAACCACGCACGTATCTTACAAGGGGATTCCCCATTTGTTGCTAAATCTCTAAGAGCCAAGCATTCGATATTCCCCAGAGCACATGGATCCTTCAGTTTGAAAGAGGGAGTTCAGCTCCAACTCACCTTAAACTCCTCCTCTAATCCATTGTTGCTGGTCCCTGGGATTTTGTTGTAAATTTTCTGCAGATGTGTTTCTAGAGAGGTCACTTCTAGTTCTGTATCTCCATAGAGATAATGCTCCAGAAGGGCTTGGTATATGAAGACGTACTGCATCTGAAATGCCACGATGCCCAAGTTCCCAGTTACACACAGCATGGTCTCTGGGGTGCCAGATGAGCCCTCCCCCACCCCGAATTCCCTCCAGTCCACTTCTCCCTTGACCCTAGCAGGTATAAAATTATTCACTCTTGTCCCGGTTCCGTGAGGCAGGACTTCAAATGCATGAAGCCCGCTGGGGGTGCTTAGCTTGGGAGGGAGGGTCCTACTCTGGCAGCCTCCTAGAGTGCAAGCCTGGAGAGAAGGACAAATCCAACTCCCGCTCATTCTCACAGCACAGACTGAACAGTCTGAAGAGGTTGTCAAAGTCTGGTGACACACAAAACCTGGGCCAGCCTCCCTCCCAGTGCTGTGTCCTTTGAACCCCATGTCCCAACCACAGAGCTGATCCTATTGTTGCTCCTGGACATGGCTGAGCTGAGTCACAACTCTGTGGGCGCTGGTTCTCTCAGCTGCCTGCATGCATACTTCTCTCAGGACCTGTTCCTCATCCTTAGAGTCTAGTGCAAATGACACCTGCCTTCCCAACTCCTCTGTGCTCCATGTCTCTTTTAATACATAATTTGTAAGGGTCCTTCATCACAGTGCATGATGATCATTTACAATAATCTAGGAGGCTGAGTAATCCATGAGGCTAGTAGGTGTTTTGATCCTGGAATGCCCCCACCCTCACCTTACCCACAAATCACTCACGTCTGTTTGCACCATCTGGCAGCGCTGTGCCCGGATCCGGCTCACAAAGCCATACACGTCCACTTTGCGCTCTGTATGCATCATGTCCAGCATGGCATCAATGACAACAAAGGTACCTGTACGCCCTACACCCGCACTGTAGCCAGAGAGCAGGGGTGTTACTGAGATGGCCAGCATGCCTTGTGGGAGCATACAGGGAAGGGGTAGCATAGGCCAGGACTCTTTCTTCAGGCCATTACATTCTAATTCTGAATGGGGAATAGCTGGAACACTCATGGAGCCAACAATCCCGCTGTACCCTGGACTCCGTACCTTATCAGGACCAGGGAACCCTGACACTCAGAAAGGTGTGAAGGTTCCAAGCACACAAAGCAGCACTCAATCTAGCTTTCTGGCTTCATAGCAGTGGTCTCCCCACCCCCAATCTTGGAGGACTGCCCTTCCCTCTTTCCTCAAAGGCTCTATACCCAGCACAAAAACTTGAGGAGTCTCTCTGGCTGCTGCCCCGGGACCCTAACAGCTTATCTGCTCTGTGTTAGCCTCCTCTCCTCAGCCAGGGCCCCTGTGCTTTCCTTTGCTCTGACCATGGGAACGGAATATGGTATAAGCGGGGAGCCAAGGGTCAGCCACACTGACCTGCAGTGGACCACGATGGCCCCTGCATACTGAGGGTTACAGGCTTTCACCTTCTTGAGGAACTTGAGCATGCCGATAGGGGTGAAAGGCACCCCAAAGTCTGGCCAGCTGGTAAAGTGGAACTGAGTGATGAGGCGCTGTGGCTTCCTGTTGGTCACGTCGCCCACCTGTGGAGTGAGGAGATCCTGTGTGTTGGCCCTGATAACCTGGGGCAGGTCAGTGCCAGGGGAGCGGAGGGGCGGGGCAGCTTAGGAGCCAGGGCCAGCTGTGGTTGTCAGTAACAATGGGGAAGTGAGAGTCTGTCCAAGGAAGAGTTAACCATGGGGAGAGGATCTCTTCCCAGGAACCCCATGGGGTAAGGCAGGGCTCTTACAATTATTCTCAGCTGACAGATGCGCAAACGTGAAACTCAAGAGAAGTGGCCCAGTCAAGGTCTAGGAACTACTCAATGGCAAGGTCAGAACTGAAATGCAGGTCTCCTGACTCTTGGTGGGCCCTCCTTTTACAGCGCCACCCCGCCCCTCAGCTGAGGGCAGCCTGTGCTCAACCTTCCAGGGCCGCTCTGGAGGACCAAGAGCAGGGGCCACCACATCCTTCATGTCAGGATCCTCTGGAGCAAGAGGAGGTAAGTCAAGTACCCAGATTATACCACCTCCCGAGGCACTTGGCTCATACCTACGATGCTCAAACTCTATCTCAGTAATACTTTTTTCTCCTGCTCATGAAAATGCTTCTCCCTTAGCTTTGACAGAGTTCCCTGAGAGCCCAGATCTCTGGTTTCAGAGTCCAAACAGACCTCACACTCAGTGATTCCTGACCACCCTGAGCAGGAGGGCGGATCACCCAGTCTGTTCTACCCTCTTAGTGGTCAGCAGAGAAAGGAGGCAGGAGACAATACCTGCTGAATGCAGAACTTTCGCACTGTGTAGTCCACCAGGACGGTCACATCCTCTACCGACACACGGATATTCCCATAGGTCCAGCAGCCTTGGTCTGGCCAGTACTGGGCACACTTACACTGGAAAGGAACAGACATGCATCCCCTGATGACCTCAGACCTCCCGCCCCCAGCAGACGTGAAGAACGTGAAGCAAAGGACCACAAAAGCCCATACAGAAGTCCCCAGAAAGTTCCCAGAAAAGGCCTCTTCTCTCACCTTGGTCACTGCAGACTTATTTTACTTTTTTCAAGTTTCTTAGCTTCCATCCTGTTTAGCAGTATCTCTTGACTTTTACATAGCCCCAGCCCTATACTTCTCATTCTTTCCCACCCTGTTCCCTCAGTTCAGGGCAAATTGGAAATTACTTTACCTACAAAATGTGCCCTTCCACAATATCCCAGGTTATGATCTAGGGACAGGCCTGTCTGATCCCCTGGAACCAGCAACCTGCTGAGGTGGTTATCAAGGCAGAATGATGCCTTCTCTGGTGCCTGGGCCTTGAACAGCTTCCAAGAGTTAGAGGTCAGGTTGGAGGAAACGATCCTATAGCCCAGTCCTAATGCTATCCCTCCTAAGCACCGCAGAGCTGCTGATTAACACGTCCAACACCCCAGGGTGGGGATCAAGGTAACTTAAGGGCCATTTTGGGAAAAGACTGTCATGAATGGGGGGGGGGGGGGGGTTCCTCTCTAGAACTTGATCCAGAGCTCAGGACTGGTTCTGGCTGTGACACAGTGATGGGGCTGTCCAGGCATGGACTTGGCAGCCACAGCCACAAAAAGAAAAAGGCACAGGGATCAGGCCAGGGCCTCAGATTCCCTTGCACCCCACAGGTTCTCAGTTTATACAGCTCCCCCTCTGCTGACTCAGAGGAGGTACAGGAAACCAGGAGAATGAGGGATTGGAGAGGCCAAGGGAAAAAAGCTCCTCTGTAGCTTTTCCTTAGCAAATGGCCCAAGTCTTTCTTCCAGGTTGTTTTGAAACCAGGGTGAGCTGTCTGACTACAAGGCATGGGGAATGGACCCTAGGCACACCCCTGAGGTTCACCTGAGACTTCCAGGCCCTAGGAAAGTCTAGTAAGCACACTGGCCTGGGTTCCACCTGGATGAATGATGGGCACAGGAGCCACAAAGAATGGACAGCCCAGGCTCAAACACAGAGGAGTTCCTCTGCTAGTCATGCCTATCTAATTTCTTCACTCACCTCCTTTCTCTCCTTCAGGTTGGTCACCATGACAATGGTGGCTGTGTTTTGTTCCCAGATCATCCTCCAGAAATCATTCACTGTTTCTTCTTTTGGTCCTAAAGTAGCCAATAGCAAAGATGAGGAGAACACATACCAACGGGAAGAAATCTGCTGGGAAATTGGGAACATTCATTCCTGACTTTTGGAAGCCTGCGCCCACATGTTCTCAGCTAAATATCTAATCCATCTATCCATCCCCCCACCTACTAAGTGAACATTTCCCATCCACCCTGTATGTGTCCGGCACTTCACTAGGAAGTGAAGTGGGGGATAGGAGGTTTCAAAATGTAAAGAGAACACAAATAATGTCTCCCAAGGATATTACAGATGAAGATTAGAAATCATAACTGCTCACTAAATACCTATGTTATTGGCCAGCCAGTGAGCTAAATGCTTTATATCTCATTTACTCCTTCCTATCATGCTCTAAGGTAGGTGTTGTTAGCCACAGAGATGCTAGGTGACTTGCTCAAGCTAGAATTTAAAATTTACCACCATCCAGCCTTTTCCAAAAAGCCGCTGGGAGATTTCTAAACAAAAATGAGGGAGCAAACAAAGAGAAAGAAAAGGGATCTAACAGGATAGAGGCTAATGGAATTCCCTGGGTGTTGGTGAAGGAAAGGCTCAGGATGTTAACTCTTGACAGAGGCTAGAGGGCAACTAATCCAAAATGGAACTGAAGAAAGAAGGTTCTAAAAGGACCTCAGGATAAAAAAAATAAAAAAATTAAACTTTATGTTTCTGAAGGTACTGAAAGGAAATATATACTTCTAGTGGAGAGTCTGGGGGAGAGTGGAGTCAGTGCTAGGTATATAAAAAACTAGTGCTAGGTATATAAAAAGCTAAGTAAACGGGGGGGGGGGAAGGTAATTATTAACTCTTGGAAAAAAGGAAAATCAAAAGCTGTATAAAACATATAATACTTCAGTTGTAAATAATATTCTTTCAGCCCTAAATTGTGATTTAACTCTACTGGGAGAATGGGGAAAAGGGACATGTGTATGCATATCTGTCTGAGTGTGAGACAGTCTGTAAGACGATTAAGTAAATTATCATCTATCATAAGAGGTCATCAACAGATAAAAATGGTTGAATTATAGTAAAAAAGTGAAGAGGAAAGGGGGGAGAACTTTGTTTTTATATGCCTTGTAATACCTTTTTGACTTTCTTAAACTTAGTAGTAAGAAAAACAAATAATGACAGAGTGGACACATGCCAACAAGATGTACAGAGGTAGAGTTGTTCCACTGCCTGGCAAAGTTAGGAAAAATCTCCTGGAAGTGGTGACAGTTGAGCCATATGTTAGGGTAGATGAGGTGGACAGGAGTTTAGAAAGGGGATAGAGGGGGCGCCTGGGTGGCTCAGTTGGTTAAGCGACTGCCTTCGCCTCAGGTCATGATCCTGGAGTCCCAGGATCGAGTCCCGCATCAGGCTCCCTGCTCGGCGAGGGGTCTGCTTCTCCCTCTCCCACTCCCCATTTGTGTTCCCTCTCTCGCTGTGTCTTTCTCTGTCAAATAAATAAATAAAATCTTTAAAAAAAAAAAAAAAAAAAGAAAGGGGATAGAGGGAGAAGAAGTGCTCCAGGCAGAGGTGCAGGGGACAGCAGCAAGAAAGAGCATGAGATTTCCAGGGACTATAAGGAGTTCAATGGGGTTATAGTGTAGGGTACATGGAATGGTAGATAGAGGTGGAAAGACAGGTATCAGAATCTAAAGGGGTGGAGGCCAGATTAAGGAAGGCTTGTTGTATACATAATGGAAAATCGTATGGTTTTCATGAGTCCTAACAAGAGTTTTGCATCAATAAAGGCCTTTCTGGTGGAAGAAATGCCAGGAGCAAGGCTGGGACCTAGAGGATCAATCAGTTAGGTTACTACAATAGAGCCGGAACAGAAGATGGGAATAAGGCAGTGTGGCAGAGGACCACTCATATTCAGAGCAAGGAACAGGTAGGAGATCTGGATGATCCCAAATCTGGTTGATTAGATGAACTGCTTTCCATTCATGGTGATAGCCAGAGAATACAGGAAAAAAGCAGTTGGGGGTGGGGGGGGGTGGTGAAGAAGAGACATATTTTAGTGAGGTCTCTTTCTTTTTTTTTTTTTTTAAGATTTTATTTTTAAGTAATCTCTACACCCAATGTGAGGCTCAAACCCACAACCTTGAGATCAAGAGTCTCATGCTCCACCGACTGAACCAGCCAGGAACCCTAAGACATATTTTAGTTTTTGATGTTGAAGAGTATGTGGAGGTATCCAGGTGGTGGGGTAGAAAACTTATTTGAAGGGGCACCTGGGTAGCTCAGTCAGTTAAGCATCTGCCTTCGGCTCTGGTCATGATCCTAGGGTCCTGGGATTGAGCCCCATGTCGGGCTCCCTGCTCAGCGGGGAGTCTGCTTCTCCCTCTCCCTCTGCCCTAACCCCCCTTCTCGTGCACTCTTCTCTCTTTCAAATAAATAAATAAAATTAGGGGGGAAAGAAAGAAAAGAAAGAAAAGGAAGGAAAGGAAGGAAAGGAAGGAAAGGAAGGAAGGAAGGAAGGAAGGAAGGAAGGAAGGAAGAAAAAATAGCTCAGAAGTTCAAGAGAGTCAGCAGCCAGTCAAACAGACGTGGGTATTAGATGAGGTCTCTCAAAGAGAATACAGAGGAGAAGAAAAGAAGGGTCAAAAAGAGAATGTTGGAGATCTTCAGCATTATTCAAGTTCAGACAGAAAAAGCCTTGGAGGAAGACTAAGGACGAGCAGATGGAGAAGCAGAACTGAGAAATGGTGCCATGAAAGACAAGAATGGGAGTTTCAAGGAAGTAGTTATCCACAGATTTGGGGAGAAACTATATTTAAGAGGGCGAAAGAAGAATAAGAGCCAGAGAAGGAATATTTAGAAAAGTGAGAAAAATCAAGAACTGAATGTCAGGAAATAACAGAGGAGAATTTCAAGGAGTGTGAAGTACTGTGGAGAGGTTCAAGAGGATGGGAGTCTGAGAAAAGGTCCATCAGAAAATCATAGGTGACCTTAATTCAACAGATATCTTAGCATCAACAAGGCCCCATGGCAAATAAAGCAAGGAAGAGATTGCACATGACTGTTGGTGCTAGAACGATCAATGAGTAGGAGGCAGCTGAGCTGTGCTTCAGAGGGGAGACCTCACTTGATGGATGGCTACAGAGGGTGAGAGAAAGCAGAGCCCCGGTTAGGTAATGGCCAGGCCCCAGTGGGAGACTGTAAGGGCAAGAAGGATCTAAGGTTTTTCTCAGCCACCTTATTTTACCTCTTTGTTTGTTTTATCTCTACCATGGTACTTGTCCAACAGAACTTTCTGCAATGAAAATGTTTCATATCTGGACTAATATGGTAGTCTCTAGCCACATGTAACTATTAAGACTTAAAATGTTACTTTTATGATTGAGAAACTGAATTTTAAATAGCCCCATGTGGCTAGTGGCTATTGTATTGAACAGCATAGCCACTTACTAGAACTTCCGTTAATTTTGGTGTAAATTGTCCTCTACCAACTAAAGACCCCAAAAAGGCATGGACCATCTCCTGTTTTATTCCTCTACATATCCCTATCACCTAGGCCAGTGCCTGGCACATAACAGATGGCCAATAAACATTTGCTGAATGGCTAAATAAATGGGCTTTGATGGACCATAATAACATCAATTACTTTATAGTGCAGCAAACATCAAGATATTTTTACTAGGATCCCAAAGATGGAGGACACTTATTAAAACCTGGACCTATGGAAATGTATGCAGAGCACGTAGAAGGCAATGGCACTAGGTCCCTGCTCTGAGGGTTCCTAGACCACTTTTCTGTGAATAATAGAGGAGCTCTTGCCCAACAATTGGGGGAGGAGATGAGCCAGCCTGGACCCTGTGAGGTGGCCAACCCTCTCTGGAGACTGAATCCAAATTCAAACTCTGAGAAGCCTGGCTTGAACCTAAGGTTCCCATTAGGCCCCAAGACAGAGGACCTCATTAGACTGTGGTATGTGTGTGCGTGTGTAGCCTTCTCCAGTCTTCTTTATGCACATACACAAAAGGACTTCTTAAACGGGATCCCTGGATACTAAGTCATCAAGATGAAGGCCCTTAGTTATAAATGAGCAAGGCAGATTGTACTTCTTTCAGGTGATAGTAATGACAGAAAAGTTACTGCGTTCTGATTAATCTATTTAGTATCTGAAAGAAAGTCCAAATACACTAATGAACTCATGGTTAAGCCCAAAAGTAAAAAATTATCATTACTTTACCTTGTGCAGCAATGAATTTGTTCTTTTCTTGGTAGCCCTGAGGGTAGGGTGGGGGAGGAGTGAGGGATAAAAAGAAAGTGAGAACCAAAAATGGATAGGAATGATATTTTTCAGACTCCCAACCAGTTAACAAAGCCTCCCTTGTGAAAAGGTCCAGGCAATTAACAAGATTTTCATTCTAGAAATTTCCAAAGGATTAGCTTTGGATACCAGGAATCAAAGATTACAAAGATCACATGGTCTAGGTAGTCTTCTCAAAGTGAATTATTAATGAACACTGGTGTAAAAACATCCAAATACCAACACCTAGGCTAGACCTTGTTTCTGATGCTTTCTGAGCAGCTGACAATCTAGGTCTTAGTGTTAACCCTTCAAGGTAGAAGCATACTGTGGTGGTTCCAGGGATGAAGCTGGGCCCACATCCAGAAGGAAAAGGGGTTCAATTCTTCTAAGGGGTTATTTCCTTGATAATGCTTTACTCAGGTGCAAAAACCTTCAGGGAAGAGCCTGTGGGTATGAGGAACAGTTCCCAGTGTCAGACAACAGGGTTCTCCATTATAGGTCGTGGAGGACAAGAAGCAAAGGGGCCTGGGAATGTCACTTAACAAATAAGGAAGCTTGGAAAAACTAACAACTGGCAGTATCTTTCTTTTTCAGTTTTTACTGTTTTAGTTATACATCTTTCAACCTCACTGTCTAAACGTAGTGTTCACTTGAGAAGTCCTAGGTAAGTGAAAAATCATCTGACTTAAGGATTATAAATCACCCTCTGTTGCTTGAAGACAGCCATAAGATGGGCCATTAATGAGGGAGGAGGCAGCTTCACAGATGGGACACCATGTCACACCAAGATGACGATGTGAAATACAAGTCTGCAAGGCAGTGGCAGAATAAAGGAAGGGGCCTGAGTCTGAGAAGCCACGTCCTATTCCAGTTCAAACAAGAGCAGGGCAGGGTTGCTTCCTAGCACAGAAGGAGAAAGCTTTAGGCCTCGAGAGATGGACATATTTAAAGTCAGTAACAAGAAGCTTGTTAAAATTTTTCTTGAGAAGGAGAATTTAAGTTTCTACAAATATTCTAAGCATTAGAAGACAGAAACTGAGAAAGGCTTAATTTGTTTATAACTAAACTTGTCATTAAAACTGAGAAACTCGGGGCGCCTGAGTGGCTCAGTCGTTAACTGTCTGCCTTCGGCTCAGGTCATGGTCCCAGGGTCCTGGGATCGAGCCCCACATCGGGCTCCCTGCTCAGCGGGAAGCCCGCTTCTCCCTCTCCCACTCCCCCTGCTTGTGTTCCCTCTCTCGCTTTGTCTCTGTCAAATAAATAAATAAATAATCTAAAAAACAAAACAAAACAAAACTGAGAAACTGTTGGAATGTGTTAAGCCATATTATATCCCTGCTCCACGAGAAGGCACTAATTTCTCATAGGAGCATGTGGGCCATGAACAGCTTAAAAGCACTGTTGGAGGGCCCAGCCCCAAAGTGCTTCCTATCCCAACCAAGAGTGTGCCATATGTCCCCTATGAACGCATGCTGACATTGTGATATGGCAGCACTGCTTAACCAGTAAGGTATAACTAGAATGAGGCAAATGTACTCTTGTGTTATGATCAAGGGAAAGAAAAATGTGGCTCCCTGGTTCCTGAGATGTCTCTGGACTCTGAAAGTCAAATCCTAGGCTAGCTCTAGGGGGTAGCTACATTCCTATCAGTTAAAAATTAAAACACTTCTAAAGACCCTACTCTAAAGACATCTAGAGGTAAGTGAGGAAACTGGTCCCTCTTAAGACTCCAGGCTAGAAGCCTACTTGCCAAATGTGCCACTGTCTGTTTCATCACCTCCTGTGACCAATGTCAGGTTTGCTTTTGGACCTTTGTGTTTTCCAAACCACAGGTCTCATTCTCCCCTGCCTGTTGCGACCACTCCATGGTGCTGGGTACCACTTCTCTTCAAGATTCCCATATGATCTTAGCTCTCTGCAAGAAGGGCTTGGTAAGGGATTGCCAAGCATGGAAATGGGGATTAACTGTAACTGGACAATAAGGTTCTTATTGGGATGAACAAAATGTTTTAGAAGTAAGCGGTGGGGTGCCTGGGTGGCTCAGTTGGTTAAGCGTCTGACTTCGGCTCAGGTCATATCTCGGAGCCCCTGTGCTGGGCTCCATGCTCAGGAGGAAGTCTGCTTGTTCCTCTCCCTCTGCCCCTCCCCACACTCGTGACATCTCTCTCTCTCTCACTCAAATAAATAAAAACAAAAAAAAAAGAGGTGCAAGTTTCTTTGAGGTTATGAAAATATTCTGAAGTTGACTAGTGATGATCGTACGTATCTGTGAATATTCGAAAAACCAGAGCTGTAAACTTTAAATGGGTGAAAATTATGGTATGTGAATTACACCTCAATAAAGTTGTTTTGTGACCTGCTTATTTCACTTAGCATAATGTCTTCGAAGTTGTAACATGTATCAGAATTTCCTCTCTTTTTTGAGACTGAATAATAGTCCATTGTATGCATATACAACACTTTACTTATCCATTCATCCACTGAAGGACACTTGGGTTGATTCCACCTTTTGGCTATTGTGATTAATGCTGCTGTGAACATGGTGTGCAAATTCTATAGGTATTCTCTTCATACATCCTCCTTCAGTACTCAGGCTTACTCTTGCTAGCTTGTGCTCACTTGTGCGCTCTCTTTTTTAAACTTTCTTTATCGGCTCCTCACACAGCCTACAAAACATATTCAAGTCTCTTGGCCCATTTCTGTAAACACTCTCTAAATCACCACTAAAAAACCTCCTCCCAGTTTCAGCTCTTCCCTTAGGCTTCCCTTTGGTTCATACTAGATATAACTAACCAGACTTACCTGGTGTCAGATATTCTTGTCCTGTTCTTCTCCCTTACTTTTACCAAAGATGGCAAGACCTGCTTTTGTTCTTAGTTATCTGAATAAGCTCAAAAAGGATTCACTGACTCTTACAGAAAAGTACACATTTAGATTTGCATGGGAAATCTTTGGGAATGACTACAGGGTAAGCATAAGAATACACATGAAACTATCTGATCTGTAAAAAAAAAAAAAAACTGTTTTGGTCTTGGGGTGCCTGGGTGGCTCAGTCATTAAGCATCTGCCTTCAGCTCAGGTCATGATCCTGGGGTCCTGGGATCGAGCCCCACACTGGGCTCCCTGCTCAGCAGGGGAGCCTGACTCTCCCTCTGCCTGCCGCTCCTCTGCTGTGCTCTGTCAAATAAATACAATCTTTAAAAAAATTTTTTTTTGGTCTCTTAAAAAATTTAGACTCCTCAGAGAAAACTTGAAATGACAAATATTCCTTCTAATGTGCAGCCGGGAAGGAGCCGGTAGATGGTAGCCAATAGTCATTCAAGGTAATAATGAGAAAAGCTTGAGTTCCTTACATTGATGAATGAAGCATTGATGTAATCAGAATCTGGAACTCCTTCAACCGGTGTCAGATGGACTCTAGAGTGATCATCTAGGGAAAAAAATTAATGTTTCAGTTAATGATACAATCAGGCCAGTTGAGACATCTGTGCCTATGTGCACAGAGACACACATGTATTAAGATGTTACTGCAACATTGTTTATAACAGGGGCGCCTGGGTGGCTCAGTCGTTAAGCGTCTGCCTTCGTTTGGCTCAAGTCATAATCCTAGAGTCCTGGGATTGAGCCCACATTGGGCTCGCTGCTCAGTTGGAAGCTGCTTCTCCCTCTCCCACTCCCCCTGCTTGTGTTCCCTCTCTCGCTGTGTCTCTGTCAAAAAATAAATGAAATCTTTTAAAAAAACAAAACAAAACACAACATTGTTTATAACAGAAAAAATGTGGACACATCTTAGCCATCATTCAGAGACTAGTTAAATAAAGACAGATCCACAACATGGAACAGTAAGGAGCTGATAAAAAGGAAAGTGAGTATTTCTGTTTCTTGACAGATGAACTGCCAATATACATTTTTTTAAAAAAAGATTTTATTTATTTATTTATTTGACACAGAGAGACACATCGAGAGAGGGAACACAAGCAGGGAGAGTGGGAGAGGGAGAAGCGGGCTTCCCGCCGAGCAGGGAGCCCGATGCGGGGCTCGATCCCAGGACCCAGGGATCACTACAACCTGAGCCGAAGGCAGACGCTTGACGACTGAGCCACCCAGGCGCCCCTGCCAATATACACTGTTAAAAGAAAAAAGTCAGAGCAATGTAATAAGGATACCAACTACATTTTAAAAATATGTGTAATATATGTATGCATATATTCACAAGTGAATAAGAAGACATTAAGACATTAAGTATCTATAAATGCCTCATACAGTGGTCTCTAATATATTTTGCACCCAAAAATACACCAGAAATTTTTTTAAAGGATAAACTTTTTTTGAAAAGGCAATTAAAAAAAACAAAGTTCAAACATTTTGCTGTCATATCCCACTGGATTATACATATATCCCATTCTGGAGACCACTGGCTTAGACAAATGTCTGTTACAAGGTTATAAATCAACTGATTAGCAATGACTAACTCTGGGAAGGGGCTATGAAGAGAACTCTGTATTAGGATTTCTTTGCCATAAGCACTACAAAACACCATTAACAACCACGGACATCCTATCTGGTTCCGGTGAAACAGCTCCTCTTGACTTAGAAACTTTAGGCCTGCCACAAAAACCTGGTCAACCTCCCTGACTGAACTTTATGAGCACCTGCGTCACTCTGGGTAACCATAAAGCCTCTTCCAGCCCAAAGGCTTGACCCCACTCTTACTACCAGCCCTCCTATGATCAACCACAAGATTCTTTCCACCCTCAAAAAATCTGGCTAGAGATGCAGTTTCAGATTATATGCCAGGAAACTCTGCAAACACTCACAAGGCAAGATGTTTACATATCGATTTTTTTCCTTGTTTTCCTCCTTGGAGGCAGCTTCACAGGTGGCTTGGATAGGACAAGCAGGGAGAGCCTAGAAGGTTAAGAGAAATTAGAAGAAGTTACTAAAAGGGATAAACACCAAACATGCAAAATGCTGCACCATTCCCTGATCTGACAGTAAGTTCTACCCTAACTTGGGGGACAAAGATGGGCCCAGGTGAACACTTGCAGCCTAACACAGAGAGTGCACCTCTCCTCTAAACAGCCTGCAAGCTCCTTAGAGTTTAACACCAAGAATCCCCTGGGGGCGGAATGCCCTTACTGTTACTATAAGCGCAGCATGCTCTTTATATGATTACTGTGTGGTTAGGGACCTGTTATAATGCGGGGTCAAAATGGACCACCCCTGTAAACAGGAATGGGGACATAACTGAAGGGATGGGCCATTTATCCCCATGTTAACTAACATGCGAAGATGAGAAGCATCTCAGAGTGAACTACACAGGAGGGGTCTGGATGGTCAGCTGAGTTAGGCCCTCTCTAAGGACCTGAAGGGAATGACAGCCCAGTTTCTAGTATCATGCGGCAAGGAAGCAAGGACAGGCAGGTGGATGGGAGAACATATACATGGACGCAGCAGTTAGGAAGCAGAGGATTAGAGGGAGGTGACATTGAACCTGCAGTAGTTTTGGAGCAAATGTAAATTAGCTAGCACTGAGAAGCGTGGGGGTAAAAGTAAATGGTTTGACATGAGACAGTCTGGACTGTATGAACTTGAGAAAATTTGTTGAACTTTCTAGGACCACATTTCCTCATCTGTAAAACTGGGTTAATAATATCTGCCACATAAGAAGTAAATACCATAATCTCAAGTCTAGCACAGAGTAAGTATTCAATAAATTAGTTTTATAAGATTGGGAAGCTAAGCTTTACTATTTGAACCACTTTCCTCTTATGTGTTCGATATATTCAAAAATAAGAAAGCAAAAAAGGAAATAGTTCAAAATTCCAACCTAGACAACCTTTCTGACAAGTGATTTGGAAATATGTTTTATGAGCCTTAAAATATCCATACTTTGACCTAGCAACTTCACTTCTGAGAATCTAGCCTAAAGAAATAAAAATCTCTTTGTTCACATTATTTATCATTGTTTGGAAAGACCCAAAACTGAAAACAACCTTAGTATTCAGCAGTAGGGGAACAGTTAAGTAAATTATGGTTCATGTATTACTTTTCATTTGTTTTTTCAAGATATAGATTAGGTACCTATTAGGTACCAGGATAAATACAGAGCAAATACTGGTGAATCAATCATATACACAGTTCTTGTTCTCAAGGACAATACAAACTTGTGAAAGACATTAAACAAATAAAACATATAAATTACATAACGTGATAAATACAATGAAAGAACAGAATGCTATTACAGAAGTATCAGAAAGCCTAAGAAATATCCAAATTTAGATTAAGGGTAGGTCTCTATGACGAAGGAGGAGTGTGAAAAATAGCATTTGAGGCACAGAGACCAGCATCTATGATAACCTAGAGGCAGGAGAAGGCCTGGCTGTGTGAGCTAACTGAAAGGTCAGTGAGGGTATTATATAGACAATGTGGGTAGTGGGGATGGCAAGAGGAAGTGGATGAGAGGGGTTTGGCAAGGTTAGATCACACAAGTCCATGTAGGTCCCTGAATGGGGAGTTTGAATTTTAAGTGCACGAGGAAACCATTCAAGGTCTTTCAACTGCAATCCAGTTTACATGTTAAAGAATCACTCTGGCTGCTATGTGGAAAAGGGACCAGGGGGAAAGCAAGAATAGGACCAGGGAAGGATGATGGTATAAGGAAAGATGCATCTGACATACATTCTGTAGTTAGAGATGGAATGAAGGGAAGGTGGGTTGGGGAGAGAAAGAGACAGGAATAAAGGATGACTCTCAGGTGTCTAACTTTGATAATAATAAAAAAAAATCATTAAATAAAAGAAATGCCAGCCTTAAAAGCAACTTGTTTTTCCAGACAGATGCAAAAGCTTTAAGAAGGGAGCAAATACACTTCCTGGGAACCAGCAAGATAATGGTAGTAGAAATTAAAGTGGAAGACCCTAACATGAGTCAGGGTCTCATACTCCGTCTGCCTTCAGTTACTCGAGAGTCTCCTTTCGGAGTTAAAATGCTGCTGGTTCTGTATGTCATTTTACTGAGAGAGGCAATTCTTTGGACCCTATGCTGCCAATACATAAAGGGGAAAAGAGAGTTTCCTGGGCTGGACTCTTATGCACAGAACAGAGACCTTACTTAAGACTGGAGTTTCCCAATTCACCTTTGGTTTGCCTTCTTCCAGACACGGTAGATTTCCGTAGGTTTCCGCCCTGGTACAGGGCAGGATGAGATACAAGTTTTTAATGCCTTCATAACTAAGCCAGAGGCATTATTTTCCCTGTACACCCTTGTCTAAAATGATGTAGAAAAGAAATAGTGACAGCAGGACTTTTGAAAATAGTCCTCAGGGATTAGTTATGACAATGACCACACCTCATAGTCCTATGAGCATTCCTAGCTCCCCACAGTCATGATGAAGAAAAACTAGGGTCTCCACCCAGGCTGAGACCCCTAAAAGGAAAGTCAGGAAGAAATAGGAGCTATTGTTCGGCAAGAGAAAACAAAGGGCCTGCTCTAGAGAACCTGGTGTTATATGCGAGGGGTCAGACTGAAGAGCCTGTGGCAGGGATGAAAACAAGGTGAACCCTATTCTTTTAGCTTCTACTCTGAAAAACCTAGCTCACAGAGCTAGGCACAAGCAGCTGACCCAGGCTACCAGATGTTAAAATCTCTAGAAACATTAGGTGGCATCAAAGACCATTTCATCCCTTGCTTAAGCCTTTACTGGGGATAAGGCTATGTATGAAATCGTTTTTTTAAAATGTCAAGTTTTTAAAAAAATTGTTTTTCAATCTTTACATTTATAAAAAAGAAGGATATCCATTGCACAACTTAACTTAGAAGTTCTCTTTGGGCCCTTTCTCTTCATATCCTCTTTTTCTCCCTCCCACAAGTAAACTTAGAATTTTGTGTTATCATCACCTTGCTTTATCTGTATACCATGCACTTTGTATCCTCAAACAATATATATATTTTTTGTTCAGTCTATTTTTTGATAAAAGTGGAATCATAATCAAATGCTGACGTTTTTTTCTTGCCCAACATTATATTCTGAAGATTCACTCAGGCTGTTCCAGGTAGCCAAAGTTCATTCACTTCAACTACTCTGAAGCACTCTGTTTTGAGACCATACCAACATTTATTTATCCATTCTACTACTGATGAATATTTGGGTTGTTTACAGTTAATAATCCTGCCTCAAACACTAATTTGTGTTTCCTCATGCACACATACAAGCATTTCAAGTACGAGAATCTTTACCCTTACCAGATAAGGCCAAACTGTTTTTTCGAGATAACTGTACCAATTTACACTCCCACCAGCAATATAAAGTGTTCCAGTTGTTCTGGATCTTCACCAACGTTTGCTACTGTCAGACTTTAAATTTATCAAATGTAGGCTTAATTTACATTTCTCTGATTATTAATGAAGTTCACCATCTTTCCACAGTTTACTGGTCAAAAGAGTTCCCTCTTCTGTGAAGTACCTAGTCAAGTGTTTCCCCTATTTTTCAACAGGATTGTTTATTTTCTTATTAATCTGTGGGAGTTCTTTATATATTCTAGATATTCATCCTTTGTCAGTACAAACGTTACAAATATATTTTACTAAGCTTGTGGCCTGCCCTTTCTTATTTATTTATGGACAGAAGTTTTGCATTATAATGTAGCCAAGTTGATTGATCTTCCCTTTATCAACATTTTAAATCTTAAGAAATCCTTTTTTACTGTGAGATCATAAGCATATTTCCCTCCATTATTGTCTCTATGTTTCATTGTTTTGTCTTTTAAATTTCAGTATCTACACCAACTGGGACCAGTTTTTTGTTTGGTATGAGACAAGAATTCAACTTCATTCTTCCCATGGGGTTACCAACTGTCCCAGCACTACTCATTGTGAAGACCATCCTTTCCCCCACCAAACTGCACAGCCTTTGTGCCATAAATGGGTTTCCACTCACACACGAGTGCTTTGGGGCTATTTTGTTCCAATGGTCAATGCATCTAGCCCAGTGCCAATACAGAACTGTCTTAATTTTATAATAACTCTTTATATCTGGTAAGGCAGGTCTCCTCACCTTGTTCTTCTTCTTCAGGAATGTCTTGGCTATTCTTGAATCTTTTTCTCCTCCATATATATTTTAGAATCAGCTTGTCAAGTTCCACAAAAAACCTGTTGGGATTTTTATTGGAATTGCATTGAATCTATATATCAGTTTGGGGAGAATTGACATCTTTACAATATTGAGCCTTCTAATCCACTGACCTTAACTCTTTACTAGTTTAGGATTTTTCTTTAATGTCTTCAAATATTTTTATAATTTTCTCCAAAGATTTTACAAATATTTTGTTAAATTTATTCCTAAGTACTCTACACTTTGGATGCTATTGTAAATGGCATCTTTTAAAAATTATTAGATTTTTTTGATCATGGCTTATGTATAGAAATGCATTAACTTTTTATCTTGTTTTTGTATCTATCAACCTTGCTAAAGTAACTTATTAATTCTAATAATATATCTGATGAATATTTGGATTTCTCCAAGGACAATATTCTCCTCTGAAAAAATGCATATTTTGTTTCTTCCTCCTCAATCCTTAATACCTTTCATTTCTTTTTCTGCCTCATTATGCTGCCTAAGATCTCCAGTACAGTGCTGGGTCTCATTCTTTTCTAAATCCAAATCCGCCTGCCAACACTCTAACTTGGGAGTCATCAATGCCCGAGCACTCTGCCATGACGGGGAATATACTCCCTTTTAAGGCAGTTCATCATATCTTGGAAAGTTCTGTTTAGAAGGACACAAAAGCCAGATACACATTTCTTTTCTATTTCCCTTGTCCTGACTAGTGGAAAACCCAGAGGTCAGCTAGAGCCTTCTCTGTCCCTTGGAAACCCTTAACCCCCAATTCCCTGGACTGTTGAATTCCAAAGCGCCTGACACAGTTCCTGCTGATTCCCATAGGCCTTCGGCTCTGATTCATTTATTTCGAGACAACTTGTCAATGTAGAGGCTACTTGGCCTCCACCTCACTCTGACGGCACACAGTTCTTCTTAAATTTTCAAATTACACACACATGCTTCTCCACCTGGAAGTCCAAGAATTAAGCTGTCTCTACAAGGATGCAGACTTGCAGCGAGGAGGGTGTCACATCTTGCAACGCACACATTTGGATCATCTCACTGGCTCCACTCTTCCCTCTCTTCTCTGTCCTATCCCCTTTCTCTCAGGAACTAACTAAATTTTGCCGCCTTTTTTTTTTTTAAACCTTGAACATGCTTTAGGGACCTCAACAGGTGGCTTTTTTAGATAAATTTACTGCTTCTAAGACAAAAGCTGCTCAATAAAAAAATCCAGCTTATAACTCTAGGATGAAGGCCATCACCTGGAAATTTCAACCACGGTGGGGCTTCACAGAGAAGCTGCACACTCTCCTTTTAGCCTGTCAAATATCTGAACACAGCTGTCATGTCTTACGCTTATTACTCCTTCAGCTGTTCACCCTCATGGTCCAATTTTTCTCCAGAACAACTTCGCATTTAGTGATATTCCTTTTCACAGAGACTTGATCACAAGACTCCTGGCACAACTCAAGCTGGGAACATCAACTCTTTATTCTATATCCTATGTATTCATTAAAGTACAGTGGATATTATGCTAAAGCTAAGCTCCATTAGTTTCACTTACTATATTAAAAAACTGCTTTTTATTTTTTTTTTAAAGATTTTATTTATTTATTTGAGAGAGAGAGAGAATGAGAGACAGAGAGCATGAGGGGGAGGAGGGTCAGAGGGAGAAGCAGACTCCCTGCCAAACAGGGAGCCCGATGCAGGACTCGATCCCGGGACTCCAGGATCATGACCTGAGCTGAAGGCAGTCGCCCAACCAACTGAGCCACCCAGGCGCCCAAAAAACTGCTCTTTAAAATGTTATGACAAGAATATGCTTATTATAGAAGAAAAGTCAAGTAATTCAGTAAAAAGTGAAAGTTCCCTATCATGTTTCTTTTCTTTTTCTTTTTAAAAGATTTTATTTATTTATTTGACAGAGAGAGAGATAGCGAGAGCAGGAACACAAGCAGGGGGAGTGGGAGAGCGAGAAGCAGGCTTCCTGCCGAGCAGGGAGCCTGATGTGGGACTCGATCCCAGGACCCTGGGATCATGACCTGAGCCGAAGGCAGACGCTTAACGACTGAGCCACCCAGGCGCCCCCCTATCATGTTTCTTATGTCTTTTACCCACCTTGTAGAAAGCCACTGCTCATAGCTCACACAGTATTTTTCCAGACTTTAAAAAGTACTTTTGGGGGCACCTGGCTGGCTCAGTTGGTGAAGCATGTGACTCTTGATCTTGGGGTTGTGTTTGAGCCCCATGTTAGGTATAGAGATTACTTAAAAAAATAAAATCTTAAAAAAAAAAAAAGTATTTTTTTAAAAGGGGGATTATACCAGGTATAGTCCCCTGCAATGTCTTTTCTCCCTTAACAATGACTTAGAGACCTAGGTTAAGGCATTTATTTTAATGATAGTATAGAATTTCATAAGAGATGCAAGAAATCATTTAGCCAATCTGCTATTTGATAGATATTTGCTTTTCATTTTACTTTCTTTGCTATTATAAATAATGCTGTAATGAACAACCTTGTGCAAATACATATTTGGTTTTCTGTCAGAGTCCCAGAAGTTAGGTCAGATAGTGTAAACATTGAAATCTGATTGATATTGCCAAGTCATCCTTCCAATGTTATACCAATTTAAACTTGCTCTACTTGTGCATAAGAATATCTGTATCCCCAGATCTTTGCCCATACCTGACACCAATCTTCTTAAATTTTCAAATCCAACAGGCCCAAAATAATGGTTACTTTTAATCTGCAGCTCCTTGAGAGCTTTTCATAGGTTTACAGATCATTTGTTTTTTTTTCCTGTGAACTACTAATTTTTCTACTGCAATGTTTACTGTCTCGCAGGTCTGTAGCAGCTATGTATTATGAACAAGTCTCTTTCTACCTGTGGCAAACAGTTTCTCAGAGTTGGCCACTTTTTTTTTTTTAAAGATTTTATTTATTTATTCGAGAGAGAGAGAGAGCACGCAAGCGAGCACAAGTCGGGGGAGTAGAGGGAGAGGGAGAAGCGGACTCCCCACTGAGCAGGGGGCCCGAGGAGGGGCTTGATCCCAGGACCCTGAGATCATGACCTGAGCCGAAGGCAGATGCTTAACCCACTAAGCCCCCCAGGTGCTCAGCTGGCCACTTTTTTATGGTGTCCTTTTTCATAGGAATATTTAATATTTTAATGTATTTATTTTCTTCCAATATATTCCATTGTGCCTTCTGAATCTTGTGTTTTGCTTAAAAAGGCCTTCCTCACCCCATGATTATAAGCATATTATTCTGATAATAGACACAAATCGGTGTGTTTGCCCTAAGTGTTGTTGTTCTCTTCCCTGCCAGGGCTGGATGCAGGCACGGCTGCACCTGAGCCACACTGTGCCAAACTGGATTCTCAGGACTGTGAAACCAACAAAGAACAGAGGCTTCCCTAGAGGGCCCCAGAGCCACCAGGACAGGGCCTGTTCTGCCCAAGGTTTGGTAGTCTACCTCAGCTTTTGATTCTGTCAGCTTCCCCAGAGTCTGCCCAATTGATGGTTTGGGGTTTTGTTTTGTTTTGTTTTTCCTTAATTTGCTTGAGTTGACTTCTCTTATTTTTAAATAAAAGATCTTTTTTTTTTTTTTAAAGATTTTATTTATTTATTCATGAGAGACAGAGAGAGAGAGAGAAGCAGAGGGAGAAGCAGGCTCCCAAGGAGTAGGGAGCCCGAACCGGGACTCGATCCCAGGACCCTGGGATCATGACCTGAGCCGAAGGCAGACGCTTAACCATCTGAGCCACCCAGGCACCCTAAATAAAAGATCTTAACTGACCTAGCAGTTTCGTATGAGAGAGGTGTTGTGGTTGGGAGACTTAGGGGAGAAATGTGGGTATGTGAACCTGATTACTGGGTTCAGATGAAGGGAAAGGAACTGTCAACCAGTTTTCAGGATGGGAAAGAGCAAGCCACTCCTAGTTCACAACTGCACAACAGTTTCTTCAGTTACTGCTTGCAATCACCTGGGGTATGTTCGAACTGGTGGGAAAGAGGTAGGGGAATCCAAATTAAAAGGAGATGATGGAATGTTGAAACCAAGGGGTAGGGTAATTCTGACAATATCAGATAATGAAATAAGGAAAAGCCCAGCTCTAACATCAAATGTTTATCTCCAAAGACAGCACAAAACCTAGGGCCTTTCTGACTGTGCTGTGTATTTTGCTGAACCAAAGGTTAAGATTTCAGTATCTTGCTGGCTGCTGCATGTTAATGCCAGTGGGATTCCCATGTTTCCTGGGCCGCTCATGTGAAAGCCAGGGCCTTAAGTGAGACGACGATGGTGCTGAAACAGAGGAGTTGGAGAAAGCCAACTGCTAAAGCTCCCTAGTATGCTCTCTACTGCACCCTGCTTTCATGAGGAAGACAAATGCCCCGTGACTCAGCTCTCATCGCTCATGGACAATCAGGATGCAAGCACAACACAATGTGGAGGTTAAAATACATAAACAAAAAGAAAAGCAAAGGACTAATACTTAGAGGAAAATGCAGGAATTCTTTGAGTTGGATCATCAAAAATCAGAGGAGTAACTGATACAGATTTTGGAGATCTTAGACCACAGAGGGAAGAGCATCATTTTTGGATAAGGCCAAATTTCTAGTTATGATATGGTTAACTCTTCGGCACATAATGTAACAGCTCAAGATACTGACCACAAAATGGCAGGCTAGGCTGGCCAGTGAAACCTGGACTGAATGCTAAATTCAGCTAGGTAACCATGAAAAACCAGAAAACCCTTGGCACAAAGTGGGGGCTATCAGTGCTACCGGGGCTCCAAGAGGCTCAACCTTCCTGCAGACACCTTCACTGTGCCCCTGATGGGATCCACCATGCGTGCTTTGCCAGAGAGGGCACACATGTGAGCAAAGCACTGGAATCTTTCAGAAGTGCTTTCGTGACTGTCTTCACCAGAGTGAGATGCTCGTGGAAGGGACTAGCTTCAAAATGGGATTCTCATCCTTCCTTGGGATGGAAGGAGCCTCAGAGGCCATAGTCACCAGCGCTTAGACATTTCTAGTTGTGGATAAGTCATTGTGAAGCTCCCAACAATGGAAATGGGAGGCAGCCAGCACAGGTGAACTAAGGGGGCCTGACTACACTGCCAAGCTAGAGAAAGGGTCCCTCTGCATCCAACTGCCAGCGTGGGTCAGTTCATGACCTGGAACCCTTCAATGTTAGGCATGTGTAAGGAAGAACTTCACATAACATCAACACTCATATACATGAACTTCCTCTTCATCTTCTCTTAAGAATTTACACCCATTTATCATGGTAATTCCACTGGGTAAAGGAAAATACACCTTTGGGGATCTACTCGTTCCAGCCTTGAGCTACCTAATTCCTGGGAACCCAGAATGCCACTATTTTATGCTAGTTAGAATGGAGCCTTTGCAGGCTGGGTGATGGACAGCTATCTACAAGTGGCAGAATACTCACACTGACTGGTCTCTTAAGCCAATGGATAAGAAGGACCATTAAAATAGCAAGAGCAAATGCAAGCTGGAGCAGTAATCTCTTTACCAAAAGGCTAAGCTGAGTTACAGAGGTCCAAAGTCTCTCGGTGAGTTACAGAGGTCCTAAGTGCTACAGAAGATTACAAGTTGTAGGACAATGAGACAGTACATTTATATGTGTGAGTTTAGTGATGGTGTGAAGCGAGTGCTCAGTGATTACTAGTATTAGCTATTCTGATGCTTTCTATCACCACCTCCCCACATGCAAGCTACAAAAGAGACAGCACCAGAGACCGACAGTGTTTAAGGATGTCAGTGGATTATAATATATGAATCATGTAGAACTGCTGATTTGCAGGTGCTTTTCCAGATGCACTCTCCTTTCCTACAGATTAACATAACCGCTGGTACCTGGAATATAGCTATTAATGGTGCACAAAGACTACATGAAGCAGTTCCCATTCTCATGGCAGGAGCAGCCTCAGTGATAAAATCATCTTGACATCTCTCTGATGTGATCTGGTTCATCAGGATTTTGTCTGTTTCACAGGATATCACCCTGACAACTATGCTGATGACATCAAGCTGACAGGACTTGAAGAGCAGGTATTTATGTATGTTAGATGTACATGCTGGACATAAAAATACAGTGCCACTTCTGTACAGTGCCACTTCTGCCAAGTTTTCTGAAAGTCAAAGGCCTGTGGCATGTCAGGATATCCCCTCCAGCATAAAAGACATGTTGCTGTTCCTTGTCCATTCCCCCCCATCCCTTAGGAAGGCCTGGTGCTTACTGAGCCATTTTGGATTTTGAAGACAGCATATACCACATGCTGGTGTCCTGACTCATTTATTAAGTGACCTGAAAAGAGAAGGCTCTCCAGTTAACCCAGGCCACAGAGAAATAGGCTCTGGTTGATCTTGTGGGGCCCTAAGTGTCTGTGCTTAAGGCTGGAGCAGGAAAATCATAATGAAAAACTTTAGGATTTGGGGACAAAACCATGATCCTAGCAGCAAGATCATGTTCCGAGCTTAGCACTGGGTTCTGGTAGAGACTATATGCCTGACCATGGGTCACTAGATATCCAAGTGACTTCGCTGTCCATCAACTAAGTATCACATGATTCCATAAGCCACAAATTTGGACATGTCCAAAAGAATTCTACCTCCAGATGGAAGTGATGTGTACAGAACACTTGCCACACAGCCACTCCTTCAACAGACACATGAATTCCCAATGATATCAACAGTTAACAGAAGAAAAAAGTCCAGCCTAGTGCACAAATGGCTCTGTGAGATAAACTGGCCTACTCTAGAAGTGGACTGCTATGGGATAATCTACTTAAGGGATGACTCTGAATGAATATAAAAGAGAAATCCTTCCAGGAGACAGAACTTCAAGTAAGGTATCACACTACCTCACTGGAGGTCAGGATCTAAGCCGATCCCTGGATGGTGGATAACTGGAACAAGAAAGACAGGAAATATTTATGCTCCATGTGTATGCTCACCAGACAGCACTCACTGTTAAAAACCCAGGAGATGTTGCTGAGCCCTTTCCTTCACTACCCCAGTGCTGGCCCAATGAGCCCACGAGCATAGTGGCCATGGTAGCACGGCAATGGGATCTCACCACGATATTTGTTTCAATTTGCCTACCGTGCCTCTAGGAATACCACCTCCATCCAGGAATTTACTGGAATGTTTTACCTCAGGCAATATTCCTCCAAACAACTCACTTCACAGAAAAAGAAGTTTGGCAATGGGGTCACATACCCTATACCCTAGAAGCAGTGGGCACTACAGATTATGCAACAGTAGGGTGCCTACTGGGGATCTAGCTCTGGTGCTAAGGCTGGGGTGTTATCTTGGGGGATGAGGTAAATGTTCTCAATCAATAATGACCATTAAACAGTGACATTTTTCCAATAGCCAAAAAATGAGTCCAAGTTATTCCATTAACTCTTGCCTAGTAAATGGTCTCCTACTTTAACTCTTGCTTCCTTCCTATTCTCTTCTCCACTTTGTAGCTAGTGATTCTCAGAATACAAATCTGACCACATCACTCTCCACTCCAAGCCCTTCAGTGACAGAACTGAAATGAGGGGTGACTCACCTACCCAATAACTATTCCTCCCTTCCTCCTTGCTACTATGGCTCCCATTCTGTGGGGTTGACTGCTTATCCCCTACATGACACAGGAATGATCTGGACTGATCTGAGTCAGTTGCAGTAAGCCTATTTTTCTCTTACTTGTGACTGAGTTAAGAAGGAGCATGCAACAAGGCACGTTTTCAGAAGCTCTTGGGAAAGTTTTCCTTGCTGATAAAGGGAGACACACAGGAAGAAACAGTCATCCTTTTCCCACTGGACCTTGTTATACCTCCATGTGGCACTTAGAACTGGGGAAGCCATTTTGGCAACAAGAGGGGAGCTAGGTTAAGAGACAAAGTTGACACATGGCTGAGTGTGAGACGTAAAGGAAACTGAGAGTTTAATAATGCCCAAAGTTGATGAATTAGCCAACTCTGGAACTGTTCCTCTATGTCCATCCCCTCTCTCTAATCATTACCACTTTATGTCAACTTATTAGCACCTCTGTTTTTAAACTGTTGCAGCCCCTAACTGTACTCCCTGCATCTACTCTGGTCTCCCCACGGGTTCTTCTCTATTTAGCAGCCAGAGATATTTTTTTCCAAAATATAAATCTGGTTGGTCCATGGCTTTTCACTTCACTTATGATAATCCACATCTACAGTCTGGCCTAGTCTTCTTCCACAGTTTCCTCTCTTGCCACCTACCCAAGCCTTTGCCCTAAGCCACACATAGGCTTTCTTTATTTTTCCAATGTGCCCTTCTCTTGCCCACCCTCACTAGTGATAGTTTGGCCCTTGTTACTTCCAGTGCTTGGAACATTCCCCACTCTCCTTTACCTATGCCCTTGCCTATGATTAGGCCTCAGTTAAAACATAATTTCTTCAAGGAAGTTCTGAACTGGGATCAGAACTGGTGGGCTGGACACACCAACCGGTAGATCCGCAAACATGTTCAGCTTCCTTAAGGGAGTTATTAAAAAAAAAATACAAATCTACCCCACATGAGGCCTGTGCTTGGTAGTCTTCCATGGTCCTCATTTCTATACTGATTTACTCCTATTGTCTGTTACGTAAGACACTCTGGGACCCCTGTTTCAGACTCCAAAAAGCCACCTCTTATAGACTCCTACAACTATGCACCAGTCCTTCATGTCCTATATTGCTGTCTGAACTTAAACAGTTATTTTTGTTCTTGTTTATGGGGATTTTCCTACTAGACGGCAAGTTCCCTGAGTGTAGGGACTGGATCTGTTTTTGTTCCCCAGCAAATCCCTGGCACCTAGCACATATTAGATGCTTGATAAGTATTTATTAAACAAAGTAACAGATGCGATGATGAATGGATGGATGGATGGATGGATGGATGGGTAGAGGAGAGAGGTAAGGCAAATCTTATTTCATTTCCTGTCTATAATCACATAGGAAAGGAGTCAGATAAACCTGGTAGAAAATTTCTCACCTCTTAACCCGTTAGAAACCTGTTTTCTACCTCATGACCCAAAAGGCCTGACCTTTGGTCTGCCTTCCTCCCTGCTGACACGCCAGCCTCAGCAAAGAACTCACGTTGAATTCCTCTCTGAAGAGCTTATTGTCATCAGCCATTCTCCGGTTAATCTCCTCTTCCAGCTTGTCCACGGGCAGGGGTGGATACTTCCTGTTGGTGCTTGGGGACCTGGCCAGAAGTGGCACGCTCTGGGGTTCTGCAGTATACAAGGGGGGAGGTTGGTCAGGTGCTCTGGAGACCAAATTGGGGATTCTACCTCATGCACCAGGCCTCCAAGAACTAGGACTGCTTTCTTCAAGTCTTCCCTCTACCCCTTTTAGGATGGGGAAATCCCTAATTTCTTGGTTTTTTTCTCCATGAAGGTTCCCCAGGTCATTGAGGGGTGCCTTACCCACATCCTCAGTGCGGCCATTGGATAAGCGGAAAGAATTGGAATGGCTCCCAGCTTGCTTGTATTTCTTAAACCTAATGAGAAAATGTTCATAGTGAAAAAGTAAGCACAGAGTCAAGGGAGACCAATCACTGGCTTCATATTTCCACATATCAATTCAGCTTCCTAAATCTCCTTTACCAAATAAACATGTTCTTTTACAGACAGGTCCTGCACATGCTGAGCCAACTCCATTTCATGGTGACCTAGTGCCTCTGGATGTTCCTGCTCATCCTCAGCACACTAGAATCCAACTGAGGTGCCGTAACAGTATATTCTGGCTTGTATGGCTCCTCCGTGTGGCTCCAAGTCCAGGACTCACTGGAGATGACCACCACACCAGGTGGAGAACGGTTAAGTGGGTAGAATACAGTGGAGGGGAGATAAGAATATCCCTATCAAACTAAAATCCTGGTATTTCCCCAGTGCAATCAGAGAGAAGCCCAGAGCTTCAGATGGGTGGGCACAGGTCTGGCTACAAGTCTCCTGCAGAACGGTGGAGACACATCACAAATTGTAGGGGTGTGTAAGGTTCCCCTCTCTTTATCCCTGCAAAAGAACACAGGGAGCAGAGAGCAGCTTAAACCAAAGATAAGGGTGGAGTTAATCCAAATTAGTAACTTCAGCAGGAAGAAGACAAATGCACCTCCCTTTTCTCTCCGCTGGGTTCCCCCCCTTCCTTGCCTTTTCTCCCTGTTTGTGTGTAATATCTAGAGGACCCTGAAGAAAGTCAGAAAGGGGAACTCTGTAATTCACATGGTTCAGTTTAGCACACCAGGCTCAGGGATCCTAGATCCTAGGTTTGTCCCCAACACCTCCCCCTCCGCCAACTAGAAATAGAATAAGTCTCTATTTACCATATCATCTCTAATCGGGTACTGCTGAGGGTTGCTTCAGTAAGGCTAGATCTGAGGGTCTTAAATAACCTATCAGTAATAACACAGACTATATAGCTTTTCCCTCAACCTCAAACTACCTTCCTGGGCTTTAGGTTA
This sequence comes from Neomonachus schauinslandi, assembly GCF_002201575.2. Lineage (NCBI taxonomy): Eukaryota > Metazoa > Chordata > Mammalia > Carnivora > Phocidae > Neomonachus > Neomonachus schauinslandi. Next base: position 109,212,240 of record NC_058412.1, read on the forward strand.
AACCGGAATTGGGGAACTGGATTTGGGCAGATGGAAGCAAAGGGGAGGGCTGGATCTTGAAGAAAACTATGTAGAGCTTTTAAACCATTTCTATGTAGAATTTTAATCTTAATATCATAAACCATTCCCCTCCATTCACTGTCCTTATCCTACTATCTTCTGGACTGTGTGGGCTTAATGAGACCCTGGGGTATTGAAGCAGAATCCAAGAGAATGCAGAAGCTTTAGCATTCTCACCTTAGCATTTAGCATGCTCACCTTAACATGTACAGAACTATGATAATAAACACGATCACTAGCAGAGAGGACAGGGCCACCATCACTGCAATAATTGGCGTCTCATCTGAAACCGAAGAGAACAAAACATGTCATTACCATTGTGTGCAATGGAGGGCTCAAGTCAGCTGCTCGGGGAAACACCCAGATAAGGAAGAAGGGCTCATTCAATGCTTCTGTAGCTGGCAGGGCATGGATAGAGTGAGAGAACATTTCCCACTGCCACCCCAGGGCCAGTGTGGGTGGAAGGGGAAAAGGTAGGGTGAGCACCTAGGATGATACACCCATCCCATCTCTGACTTATACATTTGTTTACTCTGTCTCCCTGCATTAGATTGTAAACCCTCTGAAGGCAGAGACTTTATTTCCTTCATTGCTATAGAGCCTAAAACAGTGCTTAGCACATAAAAAATACTCAAATATTTGAAAGCATGAACACATCAATCCTGATGGCAAGCTGGGTGTGCAGGGCTAACGATGTACTCTGTCCCAGGCTCAATGGGCTCCATCTAGAGGAAGATGGGAGAGGAAGGAAAAAGGACAATTTTCCTATTGTAAACCCAAATGGTTCCCTGGCACAGAGAATACTGTTCCTGATTAAAGCAAGGAGACAGTATTAGATCCTTAAGCACTATGTCTCTAAAAATGCTGGGTACTCTTTTCTACCACTTTCAACAGCCACCTTTTACCAGGAAGGAGCCCAACTACAGCAACATCTGGCTTGAAGACAGAACAACTCCTCCCTTCATTCCACAGGGCCTGGCTTCCTAACCACCCAATACTTAGCCTCCTTTCTCATGGCAGCTGACCAGGTGCTGACTCATCCTCCTCCAGGCCCACATCTCCACCATGAACACACACAACCACTCTGAGTTTGTAACCATCTTCACCGTTTCCCGTTCTGCTAAAAGGGAGGGCATGTCCCTCCCATGTAAAGGTCAATCCTATCACATATGGTCTGGATTACATTCATTACTGTCACCTCAATGACTTGTCTTCTTGCCCAGTAACTGTATGCCAGGCACTGCTCCAGACTCTGGGAACAGAGAAGTGATTAAGCAGACTTGTGAGCCTACATTCTGGGGGAAGCAGCAGCACACTATTCAGAAACAAGTAAACATACAATTTCAGACAGGGACAAGTGCTATGAAGAAAAGAAGAGTAACGGGATAGAGACTGATGGGTTGGAGGGGGTTATTTTAGAGTAGTTTGGGAAAGTCGGAAGTGCTTATACTGAGCAGAGGTCTAAATAATGTGAAGATGTAAACCATGCAAAGATCTGGGCAAGGAACTTTCTAGGCACAGGGAATAACAAGCATAACACCCCTTAGCAGCTTGGCGGGTTCAAGAAATAGCACAAAGGCCAGTTTTAGTACAGGATGTGACTGGAGAGGTGGGCAGGAGCCGGAAGACTTGGGGCTTCATAGGCCATGGTTAGCAGTGTGGATTTAATTTTGAATGTGATGAGAAGCACTATGTGATTGGAGGGCTTTGAACAGGGCAGAAATATCACTGGATTTACATTCTTTTAAAAGATCAGCTAGCTAGACTGACTCATAAGCAGTAGTCATGAGGTGGGAAGTAATCCAGCAGAATATGGTGTCATAAATATAGCCAAGAAAAGAGTTTTTCAAGGAGGGAGTAATCCACTCAATCAGATACTACAACAGATTAAGTAGGTGAGTTTCACAGAGAAGTGAAACTGGATTTGATGAGACAACAGCTATTGGTGACTATTTTAAGAGTGGTCTCAGTTGAGTAGTTGGTGAGGAAGCATAAATGGAGTGAAATAAAGATGGAAAGAGAAGACAGTGAGATACTGACTCTTTATTTGAGGTGAGGACTTCTACCATATAGAGGTGCAGAGAGAATGAACAGCAACTGGAGGGGGATGTGGGATGGAGAGCTTTTTGCTTTGTTTTTTTAAGAGATGGGAGGTATTATACCATGCTTCTTTGTTTTTTGTTTTTTTAAGATTTTATTTATTTATTTGACAGAAGAGCCCCATGTGGGACTCGATCCCAAGACCTTGGGATCACAACCTGAGCCAAAGGCAGACGCTTAACTGACTGAGCCACCCAGGCGCCCCACCATGCTTCTTTGTTGATGGCAATTTTCAAACACACCCTGGTATGTGGCTCTCATCGGAAAATGAGCATTCAAACTGGCTAACTACTCCCTCTTCTTTGAAGAGCTTTCATCTCTTGGTTTCCACAACAAAGCACGCTTCTGATTTTCTTTCTATCACTTGGCTGCTCCATCTCATTTTAACCTTGCTAGCTGTTCCTCTTCTAACACAAGGTCTCGAAGTGTCTGACTTCCTTGGGCTCTGTCCCCAGCACTCTTCTCGGCACTCTATCTAGCTGATCTGATCAGACAGATGGCTGTAAGCACAAATGATACACTAGCAATTCCCACATTTGCACTGCTTGGTCAGACCCCTCTTCTGAGCCTATATGCCACCCCACTTAAATTTCACAGGCAATGCAAACCTTCTGTGTCTAAAGCCTTCCCCTCACCACTCAGTAGTGAACACTGCCATCCACCCTGCTGCTCAAGGAAGAAATGTGGATACCCCCTTGATTTCCTCTTACTTATCATCTATATCCAACCCAGCTGCAAGTAGTATGTTTTAGGGCTAAAATCAATGCCTCCAATCTGTCTGCCTTTTTCCATTCTGTTGCCATCACTGTAGTCTCAATCCCTAGCCTCTCAACTGGATCACTGTAAGCCTCTGTCTACTGCCAATCCATTCTCCACAAAGCAGGCGGAGTGGTCTCTAAGAAAGCGAACCAGATCATGTTCCTCTCTTGTAAGACCTTTTGGTTTCCCAAGCCTTTAGAATGAACCTAGAACATGAGCCTAGAACAACCTCCCCACAAGCCCCTGCTCACCCTATCTCCTGCTACGCTCTCCCTGCTCACTCCGCTTCAGCCACTGGCACCCTTCATGCTGAGTTCATTCCTTCTGTAGGCCTTCAAACATGTTATTCCATTCTGCTCTACATAGCCTCCCTCCATTCTTTGCCTGGCCACCTCCTAGTCACCTAGTTCTCACTTCAAGTGTTACTCTTCCTAAAGAGGTCTCTTCTGACTTCCTAAAACTAACTTACGATCCTAAGTTTTAGTTTCCTTAACGCTAAAATGAGTTATGTGAAGATTAAATGAGATCATCCATGTAAAGTTCTTGGCACAGTAAGCAGCACACATTATGTACTCACAGTCAGTATTAGCTATTATCTTCCTTGTTCTTCTCACAAAACACAGTTATTGCCCTTGATAATACCTCCCACACTTTGTAATTATATATTTATTTGAGTATAGTTGATTAATGAGTGTCCTTCCTTTACACCATAAATTCCACAAGGGCAAGAATTACATATCTGCTTTGTTTCTCACCATATACCTAAAACCCAGACAGAATTTCTCACACATTTGGCACTAAAATACTAGATTAATGATCTATCACTAAATACGTCTTTGTTAAATGCCAATCACAAAGGGGTGTACACCAGGCATTAAAAGAAGGTAATTAGAGACATCTGGCTCAAGATGGGGAATTGAATCCATAATTTTACTTCTTTCTCTTCCCAAAAGTACACTGAAATGCTAGAAGAAATATAAAAATACTAATGAATGAAAAGCATATCTGGAGGGCAACAAAGAGTGGCATTAGTAGACCTGAAACAGGGATTTGCAGAAGACAATGCAGAGGGACTGACTGGACTGCGGCAGAGATCAATCAGAACCAAAGAGCATCCAGCTGAAACACCTCAAGCTCAGAGTCAGCCAGGCCTGGGGATGAGAGTGGGCACTGGGGTAGCAGGATGGTATTTAACCAAAGGTTTGTCAATGCAGGGCCAGCACATCCACAGGCTGGGTAACAAGCTGTGGTGCCCCATCCAGCCTCAGCTAGGAAAACAGCACCCTATACAGAGTGGAGGATTTGTCAGGAGAGTGCTGATGGCTCCCCCGCCCCCATAAAAGTTGTACATATATTTTTAAACTCTGTATTATGGAAAACTTTCAAACTCACATACGTGTAAAGAGAACACTACAATGCATCCCTGTGTATTTACCACTTTACTTCAGGGTTAGCACTTACATGCTTTTCATCTCTACCAGGGTTTCTCAACCTCATGATAATGACATTTTGGGCCAGATAACTGTCCGTTGTAGGGGGCTGTCGCGTGCACTGTAAAATGTTTAACAACAACCTTAGCCTCTACCTACTAGGTGTCAGTAGAAAACCTCAATTGTGATGACCAAAGTCATCTGCAGACATTGCCAAATGTCCTCTGGAGGGCAAACCACCCTGAGTTGAGAACTACTCGCCTATGCCCACCCCACTGGATTTTATTTTTTAAAAATTTTGTTTATTTATTTGAGAGATAGTGAATGAGAGAAATCACAAGCCGGGGGGAGAGACAGAAGGAGAGGGAGAAGCAGACTCTCTGCTGAGCAGGGAAGCCGACACAACGCTCGATCCCAGGACCTGGGGATCATGACTGGAGTTGAAGGCGGACGCTCAACCGACTGAGCCACCCAGGCGCCCCTCCACTGGATTATTTTAAAGCAAAGCTGAGACATATCATTTCAACTGTAATTACTTCAATATGTAACATTAAGAGATAAGGATTCTTAATATAATCATAGTACCATTATCCTATTTATAAAGCAACACTAATTCCTTAATATGATTTAATATTCAGTTACTGTTTAAATATCCCTGTCTCATAACTGTCTTTTCTGATTTGGTTAGAATTGGCATCCAGAGAGGGTCTTTACATTGCACGTGATTGCTAGGGACACTCAGCCCACAGACAGTTTCCTGGGTCAGCCCTGATGACAGAAAGGACAACGGTGGGGCCTGAGGTAATTCTAGTAGGCCACAAGACATGAATTAAGGGGAAAAAAGAAAGGAAGGCAGCTCCACCTAGAAGATAACAACATCCAACTTCCTAAACCATGACTGAACCCCTAGTTGAAGATGTGTTGTTTCTCCTCCCAAAGGGATACCTACTGTGAGCACATTCTAATCCACTCAATGCTCCAGAGCAAAGCTCAACTGCAGCTTTACAGGTGACCTTCACAAATACCAAGGACAGCAAATGGTCGTCCTGGGAAACAGACATAATATAAGAAATAGAATAAATCTTTAAAAACATATTGCAGGGGCGCCTGGGTGGCTCAGTTAGTTAAATGTCTGCCTTTGGCTCAGGTCATGAACCCAGGACCCTGGGATCAAGCCCACAAGCCCCATGTTGGGCTCCCTGCTCAGTGGGGAGTCTGCTTCTCTCTCTCCCTCTATCCCTCCACCAATTCGTGGGCACGTACACTCTCTCTCAAATACATAAAATTTTTAGAAAAAATTAAAAATAAAATATATCACAATTTGTGCAAGAGGACACTGCATTGACTTTTTTAAAAAGCCAGTACAAAACAGGAGTAATCTCACACCTATCAGGGACTGCTACTATCAAAAAAACAAAACAAAACCAGAAATAACAGGTGTTGGCCAGGATGTAGAGAAACTAGAACCCTTGTTCACTGTTGGTGGAAATGTAAAAATGGTACAGCTGCTGTGGAAGCAGTATGGTGGTTTCACAAAAAAATTAAAACAGAATTACCGTATTATCCAGCAATTCCACTTCTGGGTATATGCCCCAAAATCGAAAGCAGGGTCTCAAAGAGATATATGTACACCCATGTTCCTGGCAACATTAGTCACAATAGCCAAAATGCAGAAGCAACCAAATGTCTATTGCTGGATGAACAGACAAGCAAAATGTTGTATACACACAAAATGGAATATTTTCAGCCTTAAAAAGGGAGGAAATTCTTTTTTTTTTTTAAGATTTTATTTATTTATTCATGAGAGACAGAGAGAGAGAGAGGCAGAGGTAGAGGGAGAAGCAGGCTCCCCGCGGATCCCAGGGTCCTGGGATCGAGCCCCACATCGGGCTTCCTGCTCTGCAGGAAGCCTGCCTCTCCCTCTCCCACTCCCCCTGCTTGTGTTCCCTCTCTCGCTCTCGCTTTCTCTGTCAAATAGATAGATTAAAAAAAAAAGAGTAAATTTTACCACAATAAAAAAAATTGGGGAAAAAAGGAGCAATCTGGGAATTGCTAAAACTAAAACATGAAACTAGAAACTAAAAGATGATTGGGGGAGAAACAATCTCAATAGAAAGGCTGAAAAGGAGAAAAAATGAAACAAAAACAAATTAGTAATGTGAAAGGACAAATCACGAAAGTTCCCAGAACACAGAGCAGTAAGAGTGAGATGGAAAGTGTAACAGTGAAGAGATAAGCTAGATTGTTTCTAAGAGTTCTAATAGCTGTTCAAATACTAGATCTAGGAATTCCCAAAGAGGAAAACAGTAAGGAAGGAGGGAAAGAAATTATACGAGAAACTTTTCTTAGCAAGCCAAAAGTGACCATCAAGTTTGAATGGCAATACTGAAAAAGGAGCTTTACCTAGATACATCCTGACAAAGGCTTGAAATCAACCAACCAACCAGAAGCCACCCTTAAAAACTTCTAGCAGAAGAAAAAAGGCTCCCTACAGAGAAACAAGAATCAGATTTATGTATGACCGCACATCTAAAATACCACCACCAAAGTCAATAATGCCACTGTCTACCAAGTTCTTAAGAAGGACTCTGAACCTGGAGTTATTCATCTAGCCAAATTTTCATTTGAGCATGAGGTCAAAAGAAAGCCATTCTGGCTCAGGGTCAGAAGTGTAGCAGACACAGCAGACACGAGACAATTTAGAGATTTTCCTGTGTAAGAAAATGCTATTGAATGATCTTGATATATATATTGAGGCTGGTCTCTACACTTTTCAATATCAGTATTCATCAACTCTCAACAGCAGAGTTGTAATGTTTTAAGTGCTTTCTACTGGCTTTAAAAATAGCAAAAAATCATCAGGTTGCCTCAAGAGCCCAAACCACTGGGCTGAGCCCAATCTTGTCTTGGGCCAAATTATCATTCAGAAACTAATTTCTATTGCCCACCTATCTTCCCTAAGGCCTCTGGAGTTATTCTAAAACAAAAATCTGACCATGTCACTTCTTCCTTCCCCTCACCAGGAGACACCCTAGCCCTTGAGCTCACACCACCAGCAGGTCCATTGTGCTGAGGCTAGCTCTGGCCACTCCCCCCACCTCATGCGCCTCAACTGTGCACAGTTCCTCAAATACTTGACTTGCTCTTTCATGGCTCATTGCTTTCACCCTACCTGGCGCATCCTCATTTTCCTCAGTCACTATATTAATTTAAACTGCCCAAAGTTCACCCCCACGCCTCCTTCTAGGAATGAGTTTTTTACACTCTCTTGCAGCACTTTGTGTGGTATAGCCAAATAACATGTAGCTGAGTGGACTCTGATGCTTACTGTTCACAGGTTTCTTCCATGAGACAGGGAATATTTTTTTTCTTTCTGGAATCCTTAGCATCTAACGGGTACTGAATGAATATATAATTAAAGGTACTTAGGGAAAGCCATGGAGTTCACAATAATAATGTCATTTACTATGATGATAAAAAAATACTTCTTTAGAAAGCCGGGGGAGCAGGTGATCTGATGTGAGAGCTGAGCAACCTCAACAAGCCTCTGGGGTTCAACAGAATGCTTATCGTGTCTGCTTCTAGAACTCTGTAGTTCAAGGACTCCTTCTTCACAAATGTTTAGAGGATACTATTCCAGACTTAAAAAAACAAAAAAACAAAAACCAGGACGCCTGGGTGGCTCAGTAGGTTAAGCATCTGCCTTTGGCTCAGATCATGATCTCAGGGTCCTGGGATTGAGCCCTGTGTCAGGCTCCCTGCTCGGTGGGAAGCCTGCTTCTCCCTCTAACTCTGCCTGTTCATGCTATCTCTTGCTCACTCTCTCTAATACATACATAAAATCTTAAAAAAAAAAAAAAAAAAAAAGGTACAGGCCAGGAGAATAGCTAAATGTCTACAGTCACAGCAGTACTGTTGCAAGATAACCCTGCCTTGGGAGCTGCCTTACACACAGCCTCCAGGAGGCTTACCAGTGCCCCTGTGTCCGTGAGTCCCGACTGACTGGCTGAGATTCCTGACCTCCTTAGTCTCCCATCAACAATAACAGTAACAGAACGGTGGGATGGTAGGAGTGGCAATGTCAAAGCCAGCACTTGCTGAGCAACTGCTATGTGCTGACCCAGCAGTAGGCCAAGCACTTTATATGTGTTACTCCTTTCTCCAAAACAACCCTATGACGGAAACTGTGTTCCTATCCAATTTTGCAAATGGTGAAGAGGCACAGGGAAGTCAGATATCTACCCCACACTGCTGGTAAGTGGTAAGAGTCAACTCACAAACCCAGATGGTCTAGCCCCAGAGTCCAGGGCTTGCTTTTAACCACTGCATACACGGCTTCTCCAAATATTCCGCTATGCCACTCACTCCCCAGCCTCAATATATATATCAAGATCATTCAATAGCATTTTCTTACACAGGAAAATCTCTAAACAGATGAATGAGAGTATGCATCACTATCCTGCTCAAACTTCATGAGAACAGTAAGTAGATGTTACAGATTCCCCTTCAAGACCAAAGAACCCATTCCCCTAGCTGCTGGGAGGGTTAGTGGCTAACAGTTCTCAGCAAGTCCTTTCCCAGGAACTGCCCTTGGCCTAAGAGAGTAGCCTGGTCCAGGGGAAAGCCCCTGCCCCCCCATTCCAGCTCCAGAGCTTGCTGCAGGATTGACTGAGGACTTCGCTGCCTTTGCTCTGACCACGTGGCATCTCTCATCCTCTCTGCTCAATACTACTGCCTTCGGTGCTTCGCAGGTGCTATGGAGAGAGAAAGTACTCTTCAGTAAGCCTGCTATCTCAGAGTCTGCTCTCGCTAGAACAAAACTAGTAAAACCGAGATGTAAAATTAGTGAAAACTAAACAACAATGGGAGAGTGCACTCATGACCACTGACTTCATGGGGAAGAGGCACTCAGGAGATAATGACAGAACTGGATTTAATGCATTACTATATATTACACAAATCACCCGAAATTAACACCAGTAGAAATGCTTTAAAAGAAAAGCAGGTTACAAAAGGAAAAGTACTGTTGTGATTCCACTTAAATTAGGTAGCTAAGATAGACAAATTTATAGAGACAGGAAATAGAATAGTGATTACCAGGGGCTGGGAGAAGGGAGAAATGGGGAGTCACTGTTTAAAGTTTAGAGTTTTAGTTTGGGATGATAAAAACGTTCTGGAGGTGGATGGTGGTGATAGCTGCACAACAATGTCTTAATTTCACTGAACTATACAGTTAAAACGGAAAATTTCATATTATGTATATTTTACCACAATTAGAAAAAAAGCTAGTTCTACTGAATAACGTGGGATATATTTAAAAAATAATACACATGAGAAAATAACCAGTTTATTAGACCTCAAAAGAAAGGAAGCAAAGTTCCCTGCCTCCCTTCATCTCTTTTTATTCCTTTCTGTTTTGACAATTAAAACACCAGCCATTGCTATTCAAAAGCATCCCAGAGACCAGTGCAGAAAAACTTACAATTTAATTCATCTGCATAAGACATACTTTGCTTGGCAAACCCATTATGATGCAAATATTTTAAAATAATTTGCCTCATTTCTCAGAAAGCATTTGGTTTTAAAATAATGTGATATCAAAATTTACAGAAATACTTCTAAAGGTTTGCTCTGGTAAAAATGTCATTGCATTTGGGGCTTTAGATATTGCTGAGAATACGTACATCTCTTTATTTTCCTGTTTGGTCAAAAGCAATTATACAAATTTTTTTTTTAACTTAAAAAGGATATATGCTAATACATATTAATAGTATGTTACAATTAGCAATATTCTATATAATTAAGGTAATTTCATTTCTTTTTAATCACAATACTGGAACTACTCAAATCCATGTTAGTTAACCAGATTAAAAAGGAATAATATTGGGGCAAGAAAAGGCTGAATATTAAGAAAATACACATTATGTAGAGGAAGAAAGCAGAGATTGTATGTTTAATCTTAAAGCTATACCATTTTGACTTTTGACTTTAAGATTGGTTAAAAGAGGAGTTTTAGAGAGCAAATATAAGTTATCTATTGCAATATAACCAATACAGTGGCAGATGGACAACACATAAAGGATTATAGTATCTACTTTTCTGATTCAAATGCTCCCTTACTTAGTGGGAATTCATTTAAGCCTTCAAATGTTTTATTAATTATGCAAGAAAAACTGTGCATGGTTAAATAGTGGAGTAAGAATAAAAAGCCCCAGAAAGCTCATTTAATAAAATAAGAAATCACAAGAGAAAAATTGGTTCATGGATTAACATTTCCCAAACTCAAATGCAATGATTATTTCTTAGACTTTTGGGTGATCTCTGTCTCTTACACCCTCTGATGATAGCCCTACTATTGTCCTAAGCAAAATGAGCCAGTACACGTAAGTACCCACGCATTCTGTTCTCTGGTGACCAGGAATTTGGCAGTCCTACTTAGACCACTGACACAGCATCTCCAGCCATAGGGACTTTACACTAGAGAGGTGAAAACCCATAAAATCCATATAAAATGACAAAGGGTCGACACTTTATAGACTAGGGAAAACAACACAAAAAGCTAGGATGTTTACAGGCAATTATTGACTAGACATCAGGAATTAACCATGGTGTAGCAATTATGGCTTAATATCAACAAAGGATGATATTAGCAAAGTGACATGATAAAGTGAGATACAGCTGTTTTATTACTTGTTAAAAGACGTCATAACTGTTAGAATCCATAATCTATATTTAAAAACATAGTGAATATTTGTTTCTGTTACTCTTCTCTACAAGGTTAATATGGAAACAACTTAAGGGAAAGTAAACACACAACCATACAGACGCACAAGGTTACCATAGACTGTGAGCAAACATGATGAATATTGTACATTATAAAGGGGATGATAGACATAAGGTGAGTGGCTCACCTCTTCTGTCCTTCGAGTCAGAATTACCTGTGTAATAAGTGAGAAATAGAAACATTCATTCTCAAATTAAAGAAAACCATTACAATTCAACCTAAGTTAAGACAAAATAAGCTCTAGGAAAACAGATACTTTCTTCTTTATATATGTTGGAGCTAAAATGAGGTACCATCCAAAAAATGGGAAACAAGATTACCCAGACTCACTAAACTTTAATCAGTGATTTGTCCTTCTCAGTACAAAAACAACACAACATAAATCTTCAAAAAAAAGTACAAGAACACAAAAAGAAATACAAACACAATAGTACTAGAGGTCTTTATGTCTTTTAGGCCATTAAAATGCAATAGCGCAAAATTAAGTTAAGGATATAAAAGACCTAAATGGTAACAGGTAACAAAATCTAACCAGTCTGGGGGTAAAAAAAAAAAATCTAACTAGTGTAGACCAAATTCTATATATTAATAGAGAAAACTTTTTCAAAGGCTTGTGGAATATCCACAAGTCCTTATAAATTATTTCCCATTGTGGAAATAACACAGACAGTATTCTTTCTTGATGCAGTAAAACTAGAAATTAACAAAGAAAACACCTGGAAATTAAAAGCAAAGCCAAACTGTAAAATACCTAAAAAATAACAAAATCATTCTTGTGGCAGAATCCACCAACTCTCCCCCAGTAATAGTCTCTTCTTCCTTTTGGTACAGAAACCCTGTTTTGTTTTGTTTTTTTAAGCTGAGCACAAAGCTGTCTGGCTAGAGACTGCATTTCTAAGACTCCTTTGTGCCAAATGTAGTTATATGAAGAATTCTAGGCAATGGGATGTAAGCAAAAGTGATAAGGGTAACTTCTGGATCACATCCTTTGGAAAAGAAATTGTCCCCATTTCCTCTGTTCCCCCTTCCCAGCGGCTGGAACCAGAACCTAATGATGAGAGCCATTTTTGACCAAGCAGATGAGGGCAATTTTGTTGGGATGGCAGAGCCGGTAAGAAAAAAAGAACTTGGGGGCACCTGGGTGGTTCAACTGATTAATTGGCCGACTCTTTATTTTGGCTCAGGTCATGATCTCAGGGCTGTGAGACAGAGCCCCACATCGGGCTCCGCCATGGAGCCTGCTTAAGATTCCCCCCCATCTTTCTCTTTCTCTCTTTCTCTCTCTCTCTCTCTCTCTCTCTCTCTCTCTCTCTCTCGGTGCCTGGATGGCTCAGTCAGTTGAGCGTCTGACTCTTGGTTTCGGCCCAAGTTGGGCTCTGCACTCAGGGCGGAGTCTGCTTGTCCCTCTCCCTCTGCTCCTCCCTCCCACCCCGCCCTGCTCTCTCTCTCATGAATTAAAAGATTCTCTCTCTCTCCTTCTGCCCCTCCCTCCCTTTAAAAAAAAAGAAAGAAAAGAAAAGAAAAAAAGAACTCAGTCCCTGATAAGGCAAAGCCCTCTGTCTACCTCTGGAATGTGAGAGGGCAGAGAGATACTTTTGTCTACTTAAGTCACTGAATTTTGGTCTGCCTTTATCAGAGTAGTTTAGGCTGCACCATAACTAATACAACTACCTACAAGAACACTTATGGGATATGGCTAAAGCTGTGCTTATAAAAATTCATAGCATCAAATATATGCATTAACTGGGAAAAATGAAAATAAAAACAAGTTAAGCATTCAATTCAGGAAGAAAGAGCACAAAATAAGTCTAAGAAAAGCAGGGGGAAGGAAGAGTAAGAATAAAAAAGAAATTAATGAAATAAAAACTGGAAAATGGTAGAACTAGTAAGTATACAATAGCAGACTCTGGAAGAAACAAACAACAAACTGTGAAACATAAATGGTTATCCAACTCAAGCATGAAAATGGACATAAATATATAACAAATATTAACAGCTATGTAGGAAATTAATCTTAAGAGATGACTTCTCAAATCCATTCAAGTAATTTTTAAAACATGAATGAGATGCATAGTTTTCTAGGTCACTGACAAGTAAAACTTATCAAAAATAGCACACACACATTAAAAAAAAAGTACACATACAAAGGAAACACCTAGACCAATTTAAATAACGAATGTCAATGGAAAAACCCCAAATACAGCAGTATCAAACAAACTGCTACAGTTCATTCAAGGAAAATACAGGACCAAGTAGGGTTGTTTTTGCATAAATGTAAATAGTTCGAAGTCAAGAAATCTATTAAAATGATTCACCATAGCATATTATAAAAAGAAAAAAATCATAACAATCTTGCTCATTGATGCTGAACAGGCAACTGGCAAATTTAACACCATTCTTGACATATATGCTCTTTAAAGCAGGAATAAATTAATAAAACCTAAACATGATAAATATGTTTACCTCAGCCCAAGAGTCAGCACCATGGTTAATGGAAAACCACTAAGAACATCCTTCTGAGAGGTACAAGACAGTGCTTTTACCACTGCTTCCTAATTTTGTTCTGAAGGTATTCACCAATGCATTTAAAGAGAAAAAGAAAGAGACTAATTTGGGGCGCCTGGGTGGCTCAGTTGGTTAAGCGACTGCCTTCGGCTCAAGTCATGATCCTGGAGTCCCTGGATCGAGTCCCCGCATCGGGCTCCCTGCTCAGCAGGGAGTCTGCTTCTCCCTCTGACCCTCCCCCCTCTCATGTGCTCTCTCTCATTCTCTCTCTCTCAAATAAATAAATAAAATCTTTAAAAAAGAAAAAAGAAAGAGACTAATTTGAAGATTTATGATAATTGAAGAAAATTATGTCAAACACTGAGGAAATTTATTAAGATGACCAGGATAAAATGTACCTACAAAAGTCAATAGCTTTATGTAGTATACCCAAAACTAAAACGACCTAGATCAATTATAGCTCAAAAAAAAAAAAAAAAAAAACAACCTCCAAAATCCCAACAACAGCAACCAATTAGAAGATATAGAAGAAAATACTCCATTTATACTAACAAAACACCAAAATAACAAAAAGAAAACCCCTGAAATTAGAAATAAGCTGAACAAAACATGTGCAACATTCAGTGGCAAAAACTTTAACACTTCCAAGAAATACAAAGTAAGACTTCAGTAAATGGAATACACTGCATTCTTGGACAGAAGGACTTAAAGATGGGGAGCCTGGGTAGCTCAGTTGGTTAAATGTCTGCCTTTGGCTCTGGTCATGACTGCAGGGTCCTGGGATCTAGTCCCGCATCAGGCTCCCTGCTCATCGGAGAGCCTGCCTCTCCTCTCCCTCTCCCTATGCTGCTCCCCCTGCTTGTGCTCTCTCTCTGTCAAATAAATAAATAAAATCTTTAAAAAAAAAAAAAAAAAAGACTTCAAGATGTCAACTGTCCTGTTAACCTATAAATGTGACATAATCAATAAAAACTTTTCTCCTACTATGTAAGTTGATTCTAATGTTCATAAAGAAAAATAATCAAGAATTGCTAGTGAAATTCTGAAAAATAAGATTAACAAGGGATGACTAACCTTATCAAATACTGAATAATTTTACAGTTACAATTATTAAAACAGTGAGGTTCTGACATGGACAGAGAAAATAATTAAAAGAAAATACAAATGCCAAGAAACAGAACTCAAATACATATGGGAACCTAAATACATATCAGAATTCAATATATGATAAGGTAGCATTTTGAATCAGTGAGGAAAAAAATAGATATTCATTAAAAGGTATTGGGACAAGTCGTTAACCATTTCGGGAAAAAAAAAAAAAAACAGATCCACAGCTCACACTTCACATCAGAATAAATTCCAGATGGATAAAAGATTTAAGCACACACCCACATATACATATATAGAAGAAAGAAACCATAAGTCCAGAAGAAATAATTAGGAAAATTATTTTGTAATACTGGAGTAAGAAAAGCCTTCCTAGGGGCGTCTGGGTGGTAGAGTCGGTTAAGTGTCAGACTCTGGGTTTTGGCTCGGGTTATGATTTCAGGGTCCTGGGATCAAGCCCCACCATGGGCTCTATGCAGAGTCTGCTTGAGATGCTCTCTCCTTCTCCCTCCAGCCTCCCACTTGTGCTCTCTCTCTAAAATAAATAAATCTAAAAAAAAAAAAAAAAGTCTTCCTGTATATGATCTAATACCAAGAAAACATTTAGTTAAACTGATAAATTTTTTTAATTAAAAAATATTTTAAATTGCTTACGATAGTTTCTGCAATGAAGAAAAGCTAGATGAGCAACTGGGGAAAAATATTTGCAACTTTATCACAGGTAGGCAAAGGTTCGTTTCCCTAACATTAAAAAGCTTCTATAAATGAGTCAGAAAAACCTGACATTCTCTTAAGAAAACCAGGCAAAGGATACCAACAGAGTTCTTAGAAAAAGAAATACAAACGATCTTTCCAAATATGGAAAGATGCTCACCCTCACTCAGTGAAATGCAAATTAAAGCTACACTGAGATGCTAATTTTCACCTGTCAAACTGGCACAGATCCAGAAGTTTGGTAATTTACTGCAGTGAAGATAGCTTAGGAAAACAGGCACTCTGACACACTGTTCATAGGAATAAATTTCCCAATAGAGGAAAATCTGGCAATATCCACCAGTTTACAAATGCATACTTAAAAATAATTTATCGTACCACTATTCTCATATATGCTTGAAATGATAAATTTTATTGTTTGTACTCTGAAAACAACCTTAATGTATACTGATAGGGAAGACTGGATAAATACATTAAGGTATATCCATACAATGAAGCAGCTCTTTACTGTAATACAGAACAGGTATGACAGGCTAACGAAACAAAGCAATGTGCAGAAATATACACAACACGTATGTGTATCATTTGTTATAAATACAAGAAAAAGGAATATATATATGTATACATATACATACATACATATATAAAAAGGAAAAAAAACAGAGACTCAAAGCAAAGGTCAAAAGGAGAGAAAAATTTAAAATAAAGAATCAATCTAGGATATGTCCAATATCCAAATAATAAAAGAGTTTTAGAAGA
Source organism: Neomonachus schauinslandi (assembly GCF_002201575.2). Taxonomy (NCBI): domain Eukaryota; kingdom Metazoa; phylum Chordata; class Mammalia; order Carnivora; family Phocidae; genus Neomonachus; species Neomonachus schauinslandi. The sequence goes on from NC_058412.1 coordinate 109,228,458, forward strand.
AGAAAACAGAGAAAATGGACAACGGAAGAAAAATTTCCCGAACTGAAGAACCAAAAATTTCCAGAATCGAAGAACCAAGGCTCCAAAGGTCCTATCAAATATCCAGCATAATGAATGAGAAAGATCCACATCAAGACACATTTCCGTGAAATTTCAGGACACTAATGATAAAGATCTTTCAAAAACACACCAAAGTGTGATTAAGAATCAGGACAGCAGTAGAATCCTCCAAGCCTGGGAGTTAGGAGTCAGGACAATGCTTTCAACATTCTGGAGAAAAAAATACGTCCTCTAATTCTATACATAGCCCTACAGACATTTTTAGACATGTAAGACCTCATGCAATGTACCTCCCATGACCCCCTATCTCAGTAAGCTACTGGAAGGTATGTTCTACCAAATTATGGAGTAATCCAAGAAAGAGGTCAATATAGAAGTCAGGAAGCAAAGGGAATTTCCAAAATAATAGAGAAGGGAAATACCACACCAACACCTGGGCAGCAGCCCTGATGATCAAGCCTAGACTTGAGTAAGACAATGGACGACTCAGGAGGAAGATCTCTAGGAAAAAATAAATAACAGATTACCTTACAGATCTGACTTTACTGAAAACTGTATTGAGAGGCTATGGAAAGTATGAGAAGAATCGGCTAGCAACAGGCAAAAAGAAAACTAAAACAGAAATATAAGGCAATTGGGGCACTTGGGTGGCTCAGTCAGTTAAGTGGCCGACTCTTGGTTTCAGCTCAGGTCATGAGCTCATGGGTCGTGAGACCGAGCCCCGTGATGGGCTGCATGCTCAGTGGGGAGTCTGCTTGAAGATTCTCTCCCTCTGCCCCTCCCACCACTTGTGTGAGTGTGCACACTCTTTCTTTCTAATAAATCAATCTTAAAAAAAAAAAAGAACTATAAGGCAATTATAAAATCCAGGAAAAAATTGTACAAGAAAAGAAAAATCATCACATTATACTTATAACTCAGCAGGGAATAACATTATAGTTATAATATAAAACATCAAATACTGATTTAACCAAAAATTATGATATAACAATTATGGGAGGACTGGTGAGATGGTAGTGATGAGGAGGACGTGGGGGTTCAGGCTGTAACATCCTGATGTACCATAAAGGTTTCCTTGTGTTTTACTGATCTTGAAAAAGTCACCAGTGAAATGCAGTCTCAGTCTCCCGTGAGACATGAAATGTGTTAACTGTACAATAACCGGCTTCTTAGCTATGGCATAATTTGGACCTAAGGCAGATAATGGAAAACTCAATTCCCTAACAGCAGAGTACAAAGACCACAAAAGCGAGAAATAGGCCTAACGTGCTATTCAACAGCGCTGAGATCTAAGACAAATCATTTAACCTCTATAGTCTTACATTAGACATCTATTAAAGGGAGATAATTATCCATGGTCATGTCACAGAACTGATAAATGAAGACAGTACAGAACAGAAGTGAAGAACACAGGATGCAAAATCAGTCAGGCCTGGATTGCTGTCTCACCTTTCCCACTGACTATTTTAGCTTGTACAAGTTATTTTGTCTTCCCTCCTGAAGTAATGGCCATAACTCACAGCAAGAAATGCATTCTACACTGTTACTCAGTAGGTGTTTCTGTACAACTGAAACAAAAGTTTCACAAAATGATATACGAAACACAAAAAGAACAGAAATGGAACAGGACCATCCACTTAAAAACAAAACAAAATCATGATGGCCCACTAAACTGATCTTATGAATTGGTCATGACCTGTATTTCAAAAAATACTCCCTAAGTTACAGTTTCATCACTGTAAAACTCCTCCACCTGCAAAACATAAAATAGACCCGATTTCAGAGGATTCATAGGATACTTCATAGGATTACTTTATAAAACTCTCAGTATAACGCCCACCACTTAAAAATAGTGCTTGCCATGTGCAGGTGTGCACTGTAAATGCTTTACCTCTATCAACCCATTTCATCCTGATAGTTCCCCTACAAGGTAAGTATTATTACTATCACTCGTTCTTATTTTACAGATGAAGAAACTGAGGCACAGAGGTTAAATAAACTTGCCTGCAGCCACATAGCCAGTGTATGGCAGAGATAGGATTCAAACTCAAGTAGTGTGGCTCAGTAGACTGGGCTCTTAATGGCAAATGCTGTAATCCATTTATAGTGGAAAATACGGGACTAAAGCAGGCAGGTGCAGGGTCTGGGCTGTAAAGTCCAGCTAAAAGAGGTCATCTGTAGAAACCAAATGAGATTCAATTCAGCAAATACTTTCTGAATGCTCCCCATGAGCGAGATGTGATTCCTCTAGGAGCCCTCGCCATCTAACAGGGAAGAAATCTGAGCCAAGGGGATGTGACCACAGAAGAGGAACAGTGATTTTTGCTAGAGAATGACAGTTACAAAGCTGTCAGGGAACAATTTCCTCTACTCACAGAAACCCTGTGAGGGACCCCTTTCTCTTTTACAGACCAGGACCCTGAGGCTCCAAGGGGTCAGAAACTTGCTCCACCCCACCTGGTCTCTGACCCAGGGCTGATTCTATCTTCGGTGCCACTTCCCATTCAACCCCTGATGGACTGAAGGAAAGAAGTGGGCTGGGCTGAGGCCCTGAACAAGCTGGTACTGCAACTTAACTGTTTCTCTGAGCTCCTCTAACTCTACCCCTGGCCACAGGGTTCCCACTCCCTATCTGTTATGGACATCCAAACCCATTCTCCTTCCCATGGTCTCCATGGGTCCCTTCTTTTTAAGGCTAATCCTATTACTCAGCTTCTGCAGCCTTCATCTTCAGTCTCTTGCATCATCAATTAGCTCCCCTTTCTCTTGTATTTTCAAACTTCTTCTTCTACCTTTAACACTCAAGCCTCCCCAGTCTAACCAGAATGCCAGGCAAAGCAGGATATCCTCTAGAGTATTTCTTCTTTCCTCTTAAGTCTATGTTAAACAGATATTCCTGAGAATTCTCTATATCTAAGTTTCATTAGTTTGCAATTTTTATTTCAAGAAATCTTGTGGCTAGAAAACAAAAAATAATAAAACAGTGAGTAACCTCAAAGAGAAAAAAAAAAAACAAACCATCCCTAGTACCTGAAGGAGGGAAAGTTTCTGGGGTGGTGGCCACAGTGCTGGAATTCCCCTCCCACGGCTCTGTGCTGGTATCTGTGAACTGGTTCTCTGGAAGCCACGTTCCATTCGGTGCAAGTGTAGTGACTACAGAACCGGTACTTGCTGTTCTTGTGGTCCCATTGTCAGAGTCTGAAGCATTGACAGTGGTTACATAGGTGGGTCCCAGAGTTAGACTGGGGCTGAATGTTGGTGCCACAGAGGGAGAAGTTACTGAAGAAGTAGTATTTGAAGCTTTGGTCTCTTCTTTGACTGACTCTGCTGTTGATGTTTTCATAGATCTTGTAATGCCTACTGAAGGTGAAACTATAAACATGAAAAAAAGAGAAAGAAAGAAAAACACCCCATGAAGAATGTGATAGCTCAAAAGTTATGAGGCACAAAGCAGCAAGCGTTAATAAACTCTCCAAGAGGGGCACCTGGGTGGCTCAATCAGTTAAGTGGCCAACTCCTGATTTCAGCTCAGGTCATGATCTCAGGGTTCTGGGATTGAGCCCCACGCTGGGCCCCACCCTTACTGAGGAGTCTGCTTGAGACTATCTTTCCCCCACCCCCCACTCGCTGTCTCAAATAAATAAATTAAAAAAATAAATGCGCACACACACACACACATTCTTATCTAACACTGGACCCTTTCTATCATCTCCAAAGGACTACTGTTTAAGGGAAGAAGAAAACTGGATTCATTACTTATTTCCTCAGAATCAATATATAGGAGTCTTTAGTAGCAACAATTTTTTTTTTTAACTTTTCAGGGATGAACATATAATCTATTTATTTAAAGTAGTATATTGTATACAGAGCAATGCTGACCATTCAATAGGACTCAGAGATTTCCAAAGACACTTATTTTATACCATCACTTTTAAGTAAAACTTTCATTAATTTTTTCTTTCTTTAATACCACCCAGGTCTCCAATTTTAGTCATTAAATGTGAAAGCAAAATTCTATTCAGAACACCAGCCTTATCAAATGACAATTTACCTGTGGTTGCATTGTTGGCACCTACACGTGTCAGACTACTGCCAAGCAGAACAAGAATGAACCAGGAATCCATGCTGACCTAGAAAAGAGAAAGCCAGATTAGATAAGATCCTACGTTATTGTAACTTTGTCCAAAATATTCACCAAAGGAGTATTTTGTGTAACATCTTCCCAGCAATAAAATGTACACACAGGACCAATGATCTTTTTGGAGTCTGATAGGCACATTTCCCTCCCCCCCCACCCCAGCCCCACAATCCAACTACTTAATTGAATCTTTATATCAATAAAAATAAAACTTAATTAAGAAGACACTTTTTAAAGCATTATTCTCAACTCTATCAGTACTTTAGAATCACCCAAAGAACATTTAAAAATCCCCATGCCAGACTGTATCTCTGGGGGGTGAGAGCTAGGGAGAGGTCCTGTGAAAAGCTCCCCTTGTGTTTGCCACGTGCAGCTTTAGCATCTTCAGCGTGAGAAGTATGGAGAAGGTAGGGTGACTGCGTGAATGTAATGCTCTTTGAAACAGACCTCATACAGCTGTTCCCAACCTTTATTTCATCTCAAAACACATCAGAGAGCCGTGGCACTCCTATTGGTAATAGTGGCTCATTTGTCCATTCAGATTTTTGTGCCCTGCAGTGAGCTAATTACTAGGGGAAGAACTGGGGACCAATACACGTATACATCCTATCTTCAGGAGACTCACACCCTGGTGGTAACTGAATATGGTAGTGACTCTCCAAGGGAAGCAGGACATGCCTCTCCAAAGGGTACATGAGAATCTCTGAGGAAGGGTGGGGAGATGAAGGTGGTTCATACACAACCTAGGAGTTTGCCTCTGATACCAGCAACCATGCGTAGTAGGGAAATGGGTTTAGTAGGTGGCCTTCCCAAGGTGTAACCATGTAAGATTTGACTACTTCCCCACTCTTCCCACCTGACCATAATCTAAAATAGGGAAAGCATGCAATTCCCTCCAAAAGGGTTAGAAAACAAATTGGAAGGCTGATTATTTGTATACATATCTATTTTTTTTTTAAAGATTTTATTTATTTGACAGAGAGACAGCGAGGGAGGGAACACAAGCAGGGGGAGTGGGAGAGGGAGAAGCAGGCTCTCCGCAGAGCAGGGAGCCCGATGCAGGGCTCGATCCCAAGGCCCTGGGATCATGACCTGAGCCGAAGGCAGACGCTCAACGAGTGAGTCACCCAGGCGCCCCTATACATATCTATTCTTGATAGGAAATGGTTTGAGGAAAAATAACTATGTGTTTGGGGGGAGAGTGTTAGACCGTCACCTCATTCCACAGAGTAAAAATAAATCCACATGGGTAGAAGGATTAAATGCTTAAAAACACATTTTAAAAGGAAATAAATGAATATTTATGCGAGCTCAGGACAAGGAAGGATTTTCTGATGTAAGAAATGACAAAGGTAAAAATGGCATATTTGATGATAGAAAAAATAAAAGCTACTAAATATAAAAGAAATCAATCACAAATAATGTTCACGGATAGGGAGCTCAATACTGTCAAAGATGTCAGTTCTTCCCAGCTTGGTCTATAGACTCGATGCAATCTCAATCAAATTCTTAGAAAGTTATTTTGTGGATTCTGACAAACTAATTCTAAAGATAAGAGGCAAAAGACTGAGAAGAGCCAACTCAATACAGAAGAACAAAGTTGGAGGACTAACACTACCTGACTTCAAAATATATTATAAAGCAATAGTAATCAAGACAGTGTGGTACTGGTAAAAGAAAAGAAAAATAGAGCAATATAACAGAATAGAGAGCCCGGATACAGACCCACATAAATACAGTCAACTGATCTTTGACAAAGGAGCAATGGCAATACAATGGAGCAAAGACACTCTTTTCAATAAATGGTGCTGGAACAACTGGGCATATGTGTACAACAAAAAAATCTGGACAAAGACCTTATACTTTCACAAAAATTTATTCAAAATGTATCACAGACCTAAATGTAAACACAACACTATAGAATACCTAGAAGATAACACAGGAGAAAATCAAATGATCTGGTATGGCGATGACCTTTTAGGTATAACACCAAAGGCACGATCCTTTGAAATAATTAATAATCTGGACTTCATTCAAATTAAAAACTTCCACTCTGCGAAAGACAATGTCAGGAGAACAAGAAGACAAGCCACAGACTGGGAGAAAATATTTGCAAAAGGCACATCTGATAAAGGACTGTTCTCCAAAATTTATAAGGAACTCTTAAAAATCAACAATTAAGAAAACAAACCAATTAAAATATAGGCCAACTCTGGTGCTCGCTTCGGCAGCACATATACTAAAATATAGGCCAACTCTGGAAAACAGTATGGAGGTTCCTCAAAAAGTTGAAAATAGAGCTACCCTACGACCCAGCAACTGCACTACTGGGTATTTACCCCAAAGACACAAATGTATGATCCGAACGGGCATATGAACCCCAATGTTTACAGCAGTAATGTCCACAATAGCCAAACTATGGAAAGAGCCTAGATGTCCATCAACAGATGAATGGATAAAGAAGATGTGGTGTATATATATACAATGGAATATTATGCAGCCATAAAAAAAAATTGGAATCTCGCCATTTGCAACGATGTGGATGGAACCAAAGGGTATTATGCTAAGTGAAATAAGTCAACCAGAGAAAGACAAGTATCATATGATCTCACTGATATGAGGAATTTGAGAAAGAAGACAGAGGATCATAGGGGAAGGGAGGGAAAAATTAAACAAGATGAAACCGGAGAGGGAGACAACCATAAGAGACTCTTAATCTCAGGAAACAAACTGAGGGTTGCTGGAGTGGTGGGGGGGGGGGGGGGGGGGGGGGGATGGGGTGGCTGGGTGATGGACAATGGGAGGGTATGTGTTGTGGTGAGTGCTGTGAATTGTGTAAGACTGATGAATCACAGACGTGTACCCCTGAAACAAATACATCATGTGTTAATTTTTTAAAATTTTAAAAAAATATATACAGGCCAAAGACCTTAACAGATACTTCAGCAAAGAAGATATAGAGGTTGTAAATAAACATATGGAGAGACATTCAACATATGTCATTAAGGAATTGCAAATTAAAACAATGAGACACTACAACACATCTATCAGAATGGCCAAAATCCAAAATACTGACACCACCAAATACTGGTGAGCACGTGGAGCAACAGGAACTGTCCTACATTGCTGGTGGGAATGGAAAGTGGTACAGTCACTCTGGAAGACAGTTTAGTGGTTTCCTACATAACTAAACATTCTCCATATGATTTAGCAATTGTGCTCCTTGTTATTTACCCAAGAAAGTTGAAAACTATATCTACACAGAAATCTGCAAACAGATGTTTACAACAACTTTATTCTTAACTGCCAAAACTTGGAAGCAACCAAGATGCCCTTCAGTAGGTGGATAAAGAAACTGTACTACATCCAGACAATGGAATATTATGCAGCACTTAAAGGATATGAGTTATCAAGCCATGAAGAGATATAAAGAAACTTTAAGTGCATATTAGTAGGTGAAAGAAAGCAATTTGGAAAAGCTACATACTGTATGATTCCAAGTACATGACGTTCTTAAAAAGGCAAGCTCCTGGAGACAGTAACAAGATCAGTGATTATGGGGCTAGGAAGGTGGGAGGGAATGAACAGGCAGAGGATTTTTAAGGGCAGTAAAACTATTCTGTATGGTAATACAATGATAAATACGTGTCATTATCTATTTGTCCAAACCCATAGAATGTACAACACCAAAAGTGAACCCTAATATAAACAAGACTTTGGGTGATAACGATGTGTCAGTGCAGATGCATCTGCCGGAGTAAGTGTAACTGTGGTACAGAGATGACAAGTGTGGGAGGCTGTGCCTGTGTAGGGGCAGAGAGTATTTGGGAACTCTAATTTCTGCTCAATTTTACCATGAACATAAAACTGCTCCAAAAAAATAAAGTCTGTTTTTAAGAAAGGAAATAAACTAGGAAAATTATCACAAATAAGACAAAGGATTAAAACAAGAAGTCCTATCAATATAGAAAACATTAAGACCTCAATTTTGAAAAATCTAAAGAACCTAAAAAGATAATTTACAGAAGAGAAAAACAAACGGCTAAGAAAATACATGAAAAAGTGTTGACCATCCCTATTAATCAAAGGGATATAATGATGAGAGAACATTTTTGCCTTTCAAATCAGAAAAGATCAATCATATGAAATATTCAATGCTGGCAAGAGTCTCATGAAAAGGAATCAAATACTGGTGGGAATGGCCATTAGCCTGTAACAACAAATTCCTTCCCAGAAAGATTATACAAGAATCTTAAACATGTCCATATTGTTTTGTGACCCATTTCCAGGGTTCTATTCTGAAGTAAATGTAAATAATCTAAAACTCAGACTAAAATGATACAGAGATATTCATTAAGTGGAAAAGCAGAAACAATCCAAATACCCAGCAGCAGGAAAAACAGGAAAAAGTTGAAGTAAGTGCTATGCTGCTATTCAAGATGATATACTGTTACTATTCAAAATGCTATCTTCAAAGAATTTAAGGAAATGGAACAAGCCCTTCATTTTTTTTTTAAGCTTAACAGATCAAAACTGAATATACCATATGATCTCAACTAAACTCATGTATTGTGTATGAATGTATAGGCATGAAAGTAAAACTAGAAGGAAAAAATCTGTAAACATTTAGCACAGCACTTTATGATTTTATTTTCTTCTTTACATTGTACTTTATCCTCTCAATTTTAAAAATGAAGCAGAAAATAAAAATAATCAATAAAATTAAGTTAAAAAGAAAACATATTTCACTACAGAGCATGAATATACGAATCAAAACTAAAAGGAAACTGCTGGAGAAAGATGTACTTCACCTGAGAGGCTGCAAGGGAAAAGAACGAGTGTACAGCGAATGGCAAGCTGGAGAGGATTTGTATGGGTAAACTGGGGAGTGAGAGGTATGTTAATGTAAAAAGATCCATGTCACTAACAAGGTGTATCTATAGACCACAACCAGAAACACTGTAGTCAAGGCCTATTCTTCCCAGAGGATATAAAGACCCTCAGGTAAATTCCTGTTACTTCCTGCCTCCCAGATTAAATTGCATCCATACCTATGCTTTCCTTCTTTCCTCTTCCAGTCTCCAAATCTTCCATTCCAAGTATCCCAGAGCTGCATGTCAGGAAGGAAAATTGAGGTTTCCTCACTTTCCAAAGATCTCATATGCAAAGCCATTCTTCCTAGAGTCTGCTCTAACAGTCCCAGTTCTTGAAGGCACTCATCGCTGAAGAAACTGCAATGTGGCTCACAGTTTTCTTCCCATCCCCAAGTCCCGATACTTTCCTGGAAGAGAGGTCAACATCCTCACAATTCACATCTGGGCCAGCCTATGAGTTCCTTGACTTCCTCAATCCCAACAACCTCATACTTTTACTCTACTTGGGCCACCCATGACAATGGCTCACTCCAGGTTCTGTCATCATCAGGAAAAACTCATACTGAATCTCACCTTCCCACTCTCCAACCACACTCTCTATCCTTGCAGTTCTCTCTCTTTTATGTGTACTACACCTGTTCTTGGACCTCACCTAGGCTTCCAGTCCCTTGAACCTCTATTTTTTTATGCAGTATCTCTGTCCTGTCTATTTCCTTCTTTACCCAACCCAGAAAACTTGGTGTCAATTCCATCACTATGCTATTCCATCACAATGCTAACATCCTAAATTCCTTTGCTACATCGTTCTATTCTACCTACATGGGGAAAAACAGAAACAGCCCAATCCTGAACTAATCCAACCATTAGCCCTACATTTGGGACTGCCGAATGCTACTTAAGAAAATCAAACAACGGATAAGGCTGATATCACTTCTGCCTCGAAGGAAGTCCAAACAATTTCTGAATCTTTCTGTATTTCCCTATTCAGCTCTCTCCAGTTCTCCATAGCAGTGATTTCAAAGCCTCTCTCTCCTCTCCAACCACCTCCTCCCACACTTTTAGCTACTGGCCTTGCCTTCTTCACTTCAGAGAAAATAGAAGACATTGGACTGCATGACACCCGTAACTCCCAGTCAACATATTTACGAATTTCCTCCTCCTCTGCAATTCCTCCCAAGAATCTCAGACCACGCCTGGGTGGCTCAGTCGTTAAGCGTCTGCCTTCGGCTCAGGTCATGATCCCAGGGTCCTGGGATCGAGTCCCACATCGGGCTCCCTGCTCGGCAGGAAGCCTGCTTCTCCCTCTCCCACTCCCCCTGCTTGTGTTCCTGCTCTCGCTATTTCTCTCTCTGTCAAATAAATAAATAAAATCTTTAAAAAAAAAAAGGAATCTCAGACCATCAGGAACCTTGTCCTGTAGATCCCCTACCACCATCTCCTCGCTTTAACTCCTCCCTTTCATAACAGCATTTAAACACAAGAATTTCTAAAAGAAAAGGAGAACTGCTTTGACTCTATATCAATCCTTCAGCTAGCATTCTCTCTACTCTACTTTGCAGCCAATTTTCTCGAAAGAGTTGTCTCCATGGCAATCTGGCTTCTTTTTCCACCATTCCACTAAAACAACTAACTACTTCTAAATTTTTAAAGAATGAGCTCTTCAAAAATATTTCTAACTCATTCACAAATGTCTTATTTCCCAATATATAAAGGACTCCTACAGATTAATAAAAAAGGAACAATCCAAAAGAAAAATGGGCAAAAGATATGAAACTGACAATGCACAGAAAAGCAAATGCTTCTCTTAAATTAAAAAAAAAATTGCTTAACCTCACTCATGATTAGGGAAGTCCAAATTAAAGCTACACTGTGATACCAGTTTTCACCTATCAGATAGGCAAATATAAAAAACTTTAACAATGCATTGACAAGGGTTTGAGCAATCAGGTACTCTCATATGATCTATAAATATTCAGCAGAATTACAAACACACAAACCCTTTGACACAATTCCACTTGAGAATTTTACAGATATACCCATACTTTTAAAGTTCCCTATGTACAAAGTTATTCAATGCAGCACTGTTTGCAACAGAAAAACAGTGGAAATAACCTCAATGTTTACCAACAGGAGAGGGAAATGTGATTAAATAAATGATGGCATATTCATAAAATGGAATACTATGAGGCCTGTTAAACAAAAAGAGGAGACTCTTTGGAGACCATTTCAGTACATAAGACACCTTCTGATTTTGAACCATCTTAAAAACAACCTTTTCAAAAAATTAAAATTCATGGGGCAGGGGAGCCACTAGTATTTCTCTCTCCCTCCCCTCCCCCCCTTCTCTCTCTCTCTCTCTCACACACACACACACAACCTCTTTGTTGTTAAATCCCTCGACCTCCCTCTGTCACATCTGATTTACTGATATCCCATACGTTCCAAAATTCATCTCTTCCCCACACCTTTCTCTGAATTGATTTTAAAAGCTGGTTCTATGATAAAGATCTACTTAGATGAATACAGATACAGATGAATGGTTAAATAGTTTGAATCCAAGGAAAATATATACTATCAAATGTCAGAAGGAAACTAGCACTGCCAGCCGTAGTCTCCTCAATACCAGAAACCCTGTCTACAAATTCTAATAGTGGGAATGGTTTCGCCTTTCACAGAATGATTTTTAGGATGAGCTACTATTTGTGATATTTTTATTTCTGTCTGACAGCTTCTTATAAAACTAAATATACACCTACTTCATGAACCAGTAATTCTACTCCTATATATTTACCCAAGAGATATAAAAACGTATGTCCACAAAAAGACTAGCACAAAAACGTTCATAGTAACAAAAAACTGAAAGCAACCCAGGTAACCATCAATAAGAGATTATATAAACAATGGTATTTTCTCACATGACCTGAGCTGAAATCAAGAGCTGGATGCTGAACCAACTGGGCCACCCAGGTGCTTCCAAAATTAAAAAATCTTAAAAACAATTAAAAACCGGGGCACCTGGGTGGCTCAGTCATTAAGCATCTGCCTTTGGCTCAGGTCATGATCCCAGGGTCCTGAGATCGAGCCCCGCATCAGGCTCCTTGCTCGGCGGGAAGCCTGCTTCTCCCTCTCCCACTCCCCCTGCTTGTGTTCCCTCTCTCGCTGTGTCTCTCTGTCAAATAAATAAATAAGATCTTAAAACAAACAAACAATTAAAAACCTAATCTATGGTGGGAAAAAAATCAGAACAATGCTTGCCTGGGAAAGAGATGGAAGATTTACTGGAAAGGAACATGAGGGTACCTTCCTGGACAACAGTAATATCCCTTATTTTGACAAGGAAATGCATTTGTGTATTTGCACATAAATTTCACCTCTGAAAAACGATTCTACCCATAGATGAGTCATAAATGATATGCATGCTTAAGTATTTGGGAAGAAGTGTACTGATATAAGCACTTGTTTGAAATACATTAAAAACAGTATGAATGATGGATGAACACAGGGACAGTGGACAGATACATGATAAAACAAGTAGAATAAAAATGTTAATTATAGAGTCTAGGTGGTGGGGATGGATATAAAATTCTCTCAATTTTTCTCTATATTTGAAATTTTTTATAATAAAAGGCGGATAAAATAATCAGTTCAGGGAGAACTGGCATATTATGGTATTGAATTTTATACTCTTCGGACAGTATTTTCTTCATTTACTTTTTTTTTTTTTTTTTTGATGTTTTTCAAAGTGTTAACTTTACTTTTTTTTTTTTTGGTCCTATTCATGTCTTCCTGCATTAATTCCTGGTTATATTATGCTGCCACTGTGAATGAAATCTTTTTAATTTCAGCTATGAGTATAACTGACATATAAGATATTTAAAGTGTACATCATGGGGATTTGATATACATACACAATGTGAAAGGATCCCCCCTATCTAGTTAATTAACACATTCATCATCTTACATCTTATTTTTGGTGATAATGTTTAAATCCTACTCTCTTAACAAATTTAAATTATACAATACAGTGTTATTAACTACAGTCACCATGTTTTACATTAGATCCTCAGACCTTATTCATCTTCTAGCTGAAATGAATGGAATCTTTTAATGTAGTCTATTAAAATACTGCTTTTGTTATATATGAAGGACACTGGCCTACTTCTCTTTCATAAACTACTCCAAAAAAAATAATATACGTGCTCATTAAAAGAAATACAGAGGGATAGAAAGCAAAACATAGGTCTCATTCACCTCCTGCCAGTCCATTTCCCAAAAGTAATCACTCAATACTTTCTTCTATATTCTTTTAGAAATTTTCTATGCTATACCAGAATATAACTATACATTTTTTTAAAAAATCTATAAAAAGGGTCATATTACACATACTACCTACAGCTTGCATTTTTACTTAATAAATCCTGGACATCTTCCATATCAATACATCTAGCTACCTTTCTTTTCAGTGGTTACACAGTGTTTCACCGTGTCTATATATCAATTCTTTATATATATATATATATATATATATATATATAAATTCTTTTTGCCAGTCTTTCTGTTTGCTTTTGTTAAGTAAGAGTTAATTGTATATGATTTCTTCCTCTGTCACATACATCATTTTTGATTAGGCAAGACTGGCCTGAGTAAAGACAGAATTACATATTTCAGGAAAACCAAGATAATGGAAGAAACTCAAATTTATACATTGTTCATTTTTCAAAAAGCACTTGTGAATCATAATCCTTTGGTTAACTGTAAGTTAAAGAATAACTGAGCAGGGAGGCTCTGGGAGATGAGTCATGAAGTCTGGGCAGTTCCCCGATTTATCAGACACAATGGCACACACATTGTGTTTTCCCTCCTATTCTACCACACCCAGAAAAAGGGTCAATATACAGTCCTTATTTCATCACAAAAGCATTTCTTAGTTAAAAAAAAAATTGGGGGGGCGCCTGGGTGGCTCAGATGGTTTAGCGTCTGCCTTCGGCTCAGGTCATGATCTCAGGGTCCTGGGATCAAGTCCCACATCGGGCTCCTTGCTTAGCGAGGAGCCTGCTTCTCCCTCTGCCTGCCACTCCCCCTGCTTGTACTCTCCCACTCTCTCTCTCTCTGGCAAAAAGATAAATACAATCTTTAATAAAAAAAAAAAATTTGGTTCCACTGCACATACATTAGGGTGCTCAGTCAGGAAAGTTTAACATTCTAACAACAGAGGAAAACCAAGATGCCACTGGCAATACTTAAAAGCCCTAGGATATATGACAAATGAAATTCTAAAAAACTATAACTGCTGTTTTCCTGATTTTGAGGGTCTAAGCGCATTTCCTAAATGTTCTTAAAATTCAAATTCAGCGTACATCTGAGACATTCTCTCTATGGAAACGTGTGGAGGCTCTGCACTCAGTGGTGAAGACATGGATGGCGGGCAGTGCTCACTAGCTATTAAATCACGTACACTTCCCCTCAGGTCTCAAAGCCCCACGTGCACTGCACACTCTGTATGCCTCCTCTCACTTAACCCTCCCCAACCCTATGATGCTGATACTGGTGTTACTGCAACTTACAGTGCTATGTACCTTTGGGGGTGGGGGTGTTCCTCTGGAACTACAGAAATCTTGGATGTTAACTTTATAAGCAGTCAATTATAGATCCTTACATGCATTTCAGGGCTAAATTATTCCAGATATTCAACTTGCACCATTACAGGCATACTGAATATCTGCTAGAGAAAAGATTACTTTGGCTTTAGGCTAAAGAGAAACACTCCTTGCCCAAACATACACTCCCTGTCACTGGACCCTGAGAGGTCCCGAAAGACATGTCATCCTCTCCTAAGAGGAAGAAGGAAGAAAACTGGGTGCTAATACTAGGGAAGAACACGCCCCTTTCTAAGTTAGTTGCGGACAAGTGACTAAATCCTGGCCAAGGAGTTATAAGCTAAACTGTATGATGAGATTTCTAGGAAGGTGGTTTTAAAGGGAAGGAAGGGGTTGCCCCCGCCACTCACCCCATTCCTTCCTCCTGTAATCTGGAATTTAGATGTGATCATTGGAGCCCCGGCAGCCTTTATGGACCCTGAAGTGACCTAAGGATAGCAGAATAGAGAGCTAGAAAGAAATCAAGTTCTCTGATGACACTAATTGCAATACCAGTCCTGCTTATTTTTATTTCATATATATGAGAAAGAAAAAAACCTATTTTATTTTCTGATCTATACAACTGACTCCAATCCTGATACAGCTAGTTATAAGGAATAAGAAGACTAACTCTTAATATTATGACTTGTGATGATCTAGGAATGGGAATGAAGGTGTTCTGGAATGTATTTTTCTCAGCCCTCTTGCTAGTAAGTACAATGCTGCATTCATTTGCTAAAGAAAAAATATTTCAAGGAATCAATATTGTGAAGCCCCCACCAGCAAAGGAAAGCTCAGCCAATCTGCACATTGCCAAGAGTGTAGACGTTGGCTGTGATAGCTTCCATTAAGAGAATATCTATTCCAAGTTAAGCATTCAATATTCAATACATTAGCACTAATAAAATGTGATCAAGTGTCAGGTACAAATTATCTCAATATTTGGCATTTTATCTCCGTTAAATCTCATAGCAACTCTATAAATTACATACTCTTCTTAACTCCCATTTTGCAGATAAAGAAATTGAAAGATGATCACATAGCTGTTAAATTGTGTAAGTAGAATTCAAATCCAGGGCTACCTGACTTCTCTTCACAAATCTTATCATGATCTGTTCTTTTAAAACTGTAAAGACTAGGGGCACCTGGGTGGCTCAGTTCATTAGATGACGGACTCTTGGTTTTGGCTCAGGTCTTGATCTTGGGGTCATGAGTTCAAGCCCTGCGTTGGGCTCCTTGCTCAGTGAGGAAATCTGCTTAAGACTCTCTCTCCTTCTGCCCCTCCCCCCCACAATAGATAACTAAATCTTAAAAAAAAAAAAGCGTAAAGACAAATGTAGAAACAGATTAATCTTCCTAATGCCAACTAAAACTGATTATTATTTCCATTTTATATATTTCTAAGCAAAGGGGCAGTGAATGTTTTAAATGTGCTCACATTAATCAATCACTGATTTTCAGATATTCAATATATTATGACTGTTCAAGTACTAGTCTTAAGTAAACTCACCTCTTTCATGGAGATGAAGCTCTCGGGGAGAAAGATATGTGTTCCACTCTCAGTCTTACTGAGGATGTCTCTCAGGTGTGGGAGAAACAAAGAAGTGGCAGCTAGGAGTGTTAAGCTCTGCCCAGGCCTTCTCCTAGAGCTGTTCGGGTTCTCTGATTTGAGTAAAAGGCACCTAGAAGGAGGATTCAATTCCTTCAGCTAATTGTTCACTCAATCAACATTATATTATTTATTATTAAGAACAAAAACTATTTTTGCAACTACAATCCTTGGTTGCCGCTATGTGCTTGGCACTAGTACCAGGCATTCTATATACTTTAATGCATTTAATCCTCACAACCACCTGATGAGTTAGATCTCCTTTTTCCATTCTACAGATGAAGAATCTTAAGATCACAGAGGTTAAGGAATTTCCTCAAGGCCACATACCTATTGAGTGGCTATTAGGATTCCAAATCAAGGCTTTTAAAAACTCAAAAGCTCATGTCCTTGCCTTCACGCTTTACCTAATGTTGGGAATACCACCAGACAGATTAGATATGGACACTGTCATCCAGTAGTTCCCTCGCCAGTAGTGAGGCACAGTTTGTTCAAACTCTTAATTATCACCTGCCATAAATAATGTTAGCTGATTAACATTAAGGTGGTGAAACTGCAGACCAGAGAAGGAATTTTCAGGGGAGGTAATGCTTGAGCTGAACTTGGGAGGATAAAGAGTAGTGAGCTAAGAAAATGGTCAGAAACAGTCCTTCAAGTGAGAGGACTTGGAGGCTTGAATAAACCTATCTGGTTCCAGGAATGGCAAAGAGCTGGGTAAGGGCATCAAGCAGGACCTCAGTAAGTATGCATTAAATGAATGTGAAAATGACAGACCTGAAAGACTGGGGTCTGTGAGGATATGTGGAAGTACTGCAGGCAGTGAGGTGACCAGAAGCAGTGATTAGATCCTGGAGGGGCTTATATGCCACAATAAAAAGTTTTTAAAGATTTATTTTATTTATTTGAGAGAGAGAGTGTGCGTGTATATGTGTGCATGTTGGCACGCAGGTTGGGTAGGGGGCAGAGGAAGAGGATCTCAAGCCAACTCGGGGCCGAGCACAGAGCCTGACACGGGGCTCGATCCCACGACCCTGAGATCATGACCCCAGCTGAAACCAAGAGCCGGCTGCTCAACTGACTGAGCCAACCAGGTGCCCCCACAATAAAAAGTTTTGATCTTGCACTGAACACACTAAGGAACCACCAAAGGCTTTAGCACAAAGAGAATGACTGGAATAATTTGGATTTCAGAAAAAATGACAGCAGGGTGGAGGATCAACTAACTGGTGGGGTTTGAGGTTAGGAGGGCCACTGATTGAAGCCTTCAAGAGTAATCTAGCCAATAAACCAGGAGGACCTCAGGGCAGGGCAGGAGTATCTAGAGACTCTGATAAGAGGATTTACAGGGCATGACATTGTGATTTATAAGAAATACACATAAATGTAGAGACTTGATGAATCACACTGTTGTATACCTGAAACTAATGTAACATTGTGTGTCAAATATACTTCAATAAAAAATATATATATATATAAATATATATATATATATATTTGGTCATTCAGATGACCAAAATATATTTCTCAGATATATTTGATCTTCATTCACAGTTCCTGGCTCACAGCTCCCAAACCCTTAAAATGTCCTGAGAGACAAGAACAAGGAGGATCTTTTGTTGTATATTGTCTCTTGCCCTCAGTTCCTAAAAATGCTTCACAGCCATAAAGGTGAAATGTGTGTTTTATAATTCATAATAAAGCCTTTCCACCATAACTGGGTTTATATTAATGAAGGTGACTTTTGCAAAGCACCTAAGAATGGAGACTGGTTGTGAGGGGGACCAACCGTGAATAGAAAGTTGGAACTTTCAGTCCCACCCTGATTTCTTGGGAAGAGCAGCTAGAGGTTGAATCAATCACCAATGACCGATGAATTAATCAACTGTGCCCATGTAATGAAGTCTCTATAAAAAACAAAAAAGAAGGGGGTTCAGAGAGCTTCCACACTGGGAAACTAGAATACTTCCATTTGCCACTCTGCCAAGCCCCAAGTTCCACAAACACAGAAGCTCCTTTGCTTGGGACTTCGCCAATGTTATCTTTTCATCCGGCTGTTGATTTGTATCTTGTAATATCTTTTGTAATACATCAATTATCTAGTGAGTAAACAGGTTTTCCTGAGTACTGTGACCTGTTATGGTAAATTAATCAAGCCCAAGGTCCTGGGAACCTTTGATTTACAGCCAGTTGGTCAGAAGTAGAGGTAATAACCTGGCCTTGTGACTGGCATCCTGAGTTGGAGGGGGTCAATGGAACCACCAATTGGTAGCCGGTCGTCTGAACCAGAGGGCGGTCCTACGGGACTGAGCCCTTTACCTGTGGAATCTGATTCTATCTCCGAGTAGATAGTGTCAGAATTGGGTTGAATTCTTGAACACAATGCTGGTGTTCAAAAATTGTTTGCTGGTGTGGCAAAGCGAGACACACACACACACACGTTGAACTGGATCCAGGAACCCTTTCACAGGGGTAGAACTGAAGACTTAACAATGAGATGCCAGAGGTAAGGAGGGTCCAGGTGTCTGACTTAGGTGAATCATAATGCTAGAAGCAGGAGGATGACCACTCTGGGGACGTGACATACCATGGAGAAGGTGATAAGCTTAGTTCTGAACATGGAGAATGCACATGACGTATCTACATGGGGCAGGGGTGCGCGGTATGAGGGTGGGAGAAGGGGCAGAATGGCAGACAAGCAATGACAGAGCAGCTGCCACGGAAGTCAGGCAGTAAGCCAAAGAAAGGAAGAAGACAGCTGTAAGAGTGACGAAAGCAGCAATGAGAGAGCCAGGCAAGAGACATCTGACAAGCGCAGGAGGCAGGAGTAGGTGGGTTTGGATGAGTAGAAAACTGATATATGCCATCAAGAGAGGGTGGGGTAGGAACAGCACACTGAATACTTGCCAGGGAGAGAACAGAGCTTGAAAACCTGCTGAAGGCTTCTGAAGAAGGCCTAGTACACCAGAAATCAACTTTCATTACTATAGGTCTTCTCTTAAGGCAATGTGGCAGAGAGGTCCAAAACAAAGGGAAAAGGACCCCCCTTCCCCAAAATTAGCAAAAGTCTGAAACCCTGAAGAGATGCTCACTTCCACTGATGAAATTCAGGACTACCAAAGGTATAAAAAAGATTAAGTTACACCTAAGGCAAGATTAAGTTTTGGGGCCTGGAGAGAGATGAGCCTGGAGGCAAGGAAGTCAATCAGATTACTTCAATAAACAAATTAGTTTGGTATAAATTTATATTGCAGATTGATTAAGACAAAGAAGAATGTGGAAAAGTATTTGCTCTATTTAAGCACACCTTGGAATAAATTAATGGATATATGAAACCAAAGTATAGTACAGTTACATGCATAAAGTAACAAAAACAAACCAGGGGCAATTTTGAAAAGGAAGAATAAAATGGGAGAAATCCATTTACCCAATGTTAAGACTTAGTATACAGATACCATAGTTAAGACAGTGTGGTATTAGCAAAGGGATAAATTACAGACCTATGAAATAAAACAAAACCAGAAACACACACAAATATACCCAAATATTTTTGACAAGGATGCAAAAATGGAGGAAGGACAGCCTTTTCAACAAATGGTGCTGGGAAAACTGGATACTGTATCCACATGCAAAAAAAATGAAGTTGGTTCCCTAACACCTAGCCTTTGAACAATGGTTCAAAGACCATTGGGTCTCTGAAAATGGATCAAAGACCTAAACATAAGGGCTAACACTGTAAAACTCTTAGAAGAAAATATGGGGGGGGGGAGCTCCATGGCACTTGATTTGGCAATGCTTTTTAAAATATGGCACTAGAAGCACAGTTCAACAAAACAAAAAAACAGGTAAGCTGGACTTCATCAAAATTAAAAACAGCTGTGCATCAATCAAGGATCACTATCAAAAGAATAAAAAGAAAACCAACAGATGGGAGAAAACATGTGCAAATCACCTGATAAGGAATTGAAAATCAGAATATATAAAGAACTCCTACAACTCAACAACCAAAGAAGCCAAGCCGATTAAAAAATGGGCAAAGGACATGAACAGACATTTCTCCAGGGAAGAAAAATGGCCAATAAAAATACAAAAAGATGCTCAAATCACTAATCCTTAGAGAAATGCAAGTCAAAACCATACCGAGACACCACTTCCATGCCCATTAGAATGGCTATTACTTAAAAGAAAAAAAAGAGAAAGATAAAAAGGGGAAAATAACATGTGTTGACAAGGATGTGGAGAAACTGGAAACCTGTGCACTGTCGGTGGAAATGTAAAATGGTGCAGTCACTGTGGAAAACAGTAAGGTGATTACTCAAAAAAAAAAATACAGAATTACCATATGATAGAGCAATTCTACTTCTGGGTATATACCCCAAAGACCTGAAAGCAGGAACTCACACAGATATTTTGTACACCAATGTTTATGGCAGCATTATTCACAACAGCCAAAAGGTAGAAGCAACCTAAGTATACACTGACAGAAGAATGGATAAACAAGATGTGGTATATACATACACTGGAGTATTCGGCCTTAAAAAGAAAATTCTGACATATGCTACCATATGGATGACCCGTGAAGACACAATAATAAATGAAATAAACCAGTTGTTGGGCGCCTGGGTGGCTCAGTTGGTTAAGCAACTGCTTTCGGCTCAGGTCATGATCCTGGAGTCCCGGGATCGAGTCCCGCATCGGGCTCCCTGCTCAGCAGGGGGTCTGCTTCTCCCTCTGCCCTCTTCCCTCTCGTGCTCTCTGTCTCTCATTCTCTCTCTCTCAAATAAATAAATAAAATCTTAAAAAAAAAAGAAGAAGAAAAGAAATAAACCAGTTGCAAAAGGACAAATACCGTGTGATTTCATTTATATTAAGAATATGGTCTGGGGCGCCTGGGTGGCTCAGTCGTTAAGTGTCTGCCTTCAGCTCAGGTCATGATCCCAGGGTCCTGGGTTCGAGCCCCACATCGGGCTCCCTGCTCAGCAGGAAGCCTGCTTCTCCCTCTCCTACTCCCCTGCTTGTGTTCCCTCTCTCACTGTGTCTCTCTCTGTCAAATAAATAAATAAAATCTTTAAAAAAAAAAGAATATGGTCAAATTCATACAGACAGAAAGCAGAATAGTGGTTACCAGGGGTTGTTGGGGGGGGGCAGGGAGGGGAGAATGTGAAGAGTTGCTCAATAGGTACAGAATTTCAGTTTTGCAGGATAAAAAGTTTTAGAGATGGACAGTGATAATGGTTACCCAACAATGTGAGGAACTTAATGCCGTACTATACACTTAAAAATGGTTAAAATGGTAAATTTTATATTATATAGACAACAATAAGAAAATAAGCAACCCAATAAAATAACAAGAAAAAAATCTGAAGAGACATTTTCACCAAAGAAGATATATGTAAGGCAAACAAGCACATGAAATATGTTACAAATCATTAATCATTATG
Source organism: Neomonachus schauinslandi (assembly GCF_002201575.2). NCBI lineage: Eukaryota > Metazoa > Chordata > Mammalia > Carnivora > Phocidae > Neomonachus > Neomonachus schauinslandi. The sequence continues at coordinate 109,250,213 of NC_058412.1, forward strand.
GAAATGCAGAATAAAACGCAAAATACCACACTAAAGTGGCTAAAATTAAAAGACTGATAATATCAAGTATTGTCAAGGATATGAAGAAATCACAACCCTCACACTGCTCATGGGAATGTAAAATGGTATAACCTGTTTGAAAAATCATTTGTCAGTTTCTTAAAAAGTTAAACATAAACCTGCCATACAATCCAACCATTCCACTCTTGGGTATTTATCCAAGAAGAATGTACGTTCATACAAAAGCTTGTACACTAATGTTCACAGAAGCTTTATTTGTAATAGCTGAAAATTGGAAACAACCCCAAAGTCCATCAGTATATCAGTAAACAAATTCTGTTATATCCATGTAAGAGAATATCACTCAGCAATAAAAATGAATGAACTACTGATATACACAACAACATGGATGAATCTCAAAATAATTATGCTAAGAAACAAAAGAGTAAATACTTGTTTTAAAACACAGGTTTTAGGGCGCCTGGGTGGCTCAGTTGGTTAAGCGACTGCCTTCGACTCAGGTCATCATCCTGGAGTCCCGGGATCGAGTCCCGCGTCAGGCTCCCTGCTCGGCGGGGAGTCTGCTTCTCCCTCTGACCCTCCTCCCTCTCATGCTCTCTGTCTTTCATTCTCTCTCTCTCAAATAAATAAATAAAATCTTTAAAAAAAACAAAACAAAAAAAAACACAGGTTTTAGGGGCGCCTGGGTGGCTCAGTTGGTTAAGCGACTGCCTTCGGCTCAGGTCATGATCCTGGAGTCCCGGGATCGAGTCCCACATCGGGCTCCCTGCTCGGCAGGGAGACCGCTTCTCCCTCTGACCCTCCCCCCTCTCATGTGCTCTCTCATTCTCTCTCTCTCAAATAAATAAATAAAATCTTTAAAAAAAAAAAAAAACACAGGTTTTATTATTATTCAGTTATGACGAGACCAACAAATCAGATGACTGCCATTGAAAAGAGTTTGTTATTCACAATTCCCGAGAAGGTGGCATGCCACGCCATACAGGGGCCACATGAAGCACCAGGGTTGGTTAGGAAGCAGGGGGAGTAAGGAGACAACATGAGTAAGAACAGTTATTCGGCTATTGTGGCTTCTGCAGAAAGAAACAGGCAGAGGCGAGGCAAAGCAAAAAGGTTAGGATTAGCTAATCTGAATAAACTCTGGGTTTAGAGGCTATCTCTAATTGCCTGGTACCTGGTCTGGGGGTGAATGGGCAGATAGTGACCTAGAATGTGAAAGCCCTATAAAGGAGGAGGTGGTTGGGGTATGGGATCTGAATTGGCTGGTTTGCATATGAAAGGCACACTAGCAGGTGAGCTGTTTATGATCTCTAGAAACTGGCTAACCCTGAGAGGGGCAGTCTCTTTAGGGTAAGGGAGGCCCTAGATGTCAAAGCATCAAAAACAAATAGTTAATACAATAATGCCTTATTTCATTTATATAAATCCCTAGCAAATACAAGCTAATCTAGAGCGACAGAAACAGATCAGTAGTTGCTTAGGGACAGAGGAGTGGGCATCAGCAAGAGGGAGGATTACAAAGGGGCACAAGAAAAATGATGGATATGTTCACACTCTCGACTGTGGCGATGGTTTCACCACATACATATGTCAAAACTTAATAAATTTTATACTTTAAATGTGTATAGTTTATTGTATGTCAATTATAAAGCTGTTTAAAATTACAGAAATAATCAATACAGACAATATACAATAAAAATTTTAAAAAGGCCAAAGGATGGTTCTTTGACAAATTAACAAAATAGATAAAAAGAGAAGGCACAAATATTATAAGAAATGGAAATAACTACAAATATAGCAGATGAAAACTGAGCCTATTATCAACAACTACAGGCAAATAATTTTGAAAACTTAAAGAAATGGACAAATCTCTAGAAAAACGGAACTTAAAATTAGCTTAGAAATAAAAAACCTGGGTGCCTGGGTGGCTCAGATGGTTAAGTGTGTGCCTTTGGCTCAGGTCATGATCCCAGGGTCCTCGGATCGAGTCCCGCATCGGGCTCCCTGCTCAGCAGGGAGCCTGCTTCTCCCTCTACCTCTCTCTCTCTCTGATAATAAATAAATAAAATCTTAAAAAAAAAAAAAAAAATAAAAAACCTGAATGTTCTTATAACTGTTAAAGAAGCTGAATCACAAGTTAAAGTTTTCCTCACAAACAAAACACTATGCCAAGATGATAGATGAGAAAAAAAAAGAGGGAATAATATCCAATTCATTCTAAGAGGTAAGTGAAACTTGGCACTAAAATTAAACAAAAACATTACAAGAAAATAAATTACAGTCCCTCTTCCACTCAATAATAACATAGATTCAAAAATCTTAAACAAATTACTAACAAATTGAATCTGGTATATAAAAAAGACAAACCATAATCAATCTGAGTTTATCCAAAGTGTACAAATATGTGTGGATATAAAATCTATAATAAAGAAGAAAGATCATATAATCATTTCAATTGTTGTAGAGGAAATACTGGATAAAAACACATGAATTTATGATTTTTAAAAACCCCTCTGAATTAGGAACAGAAGACTTCCTTCACATGATAAAACAGTTCCTCTTTTAAAACAACAACCCTAACACTGTGCAGCTATCATCTTCAGTAAGGAAACACTGAAAGCATTCCCTTTAAAATTAGGAATAAGACAAGAAGACCCATTATCACTTCTACTATTCAATAATTTATGAGAGGGGCACCTGGGTGGCACAGTCAGTTAAGTGTCTGACTTTTGGTTTTGGCTTAGGTTATGATCTCAGAGTCCTCAGACTGAGCCCCACCTTGGGCTCCGTGCTCAGTGTGGAGTCTGCTTGAGATTCTCTCTCCCTTTCCCTCTGCCTCTCCTGCTCATGCCCTCGCTCTGTCTAAAATAAATAAATAAATCTTTTTAAAAAAATTTATGAGAGGTCCTAGCCTCAGCAATAAGAAACAGAATCATAAAAATTAGATAGGATACAGGGGCACCTGGGTGGCTCAGTTGGTTAGTCCGACTCTTGATCTCGTCTCAGGTCATGATCTCGGGGTTGTGAGATCCAGTCCTGTGTTGGGCTCCATGCTCCTCACAAAGTCCACTTGAGATTCTCTCTCTCTCCCTCTCCCTCTGCCCCCCCCTTATGTGCATGCTCTCTTTCTAAATAAATAAAAATTAAAAAAATTAGATAGGATATGTTTTTTTTGCAGGAAATACAATCATTTACACAGAAAACCCACAACAACCTACAGGCAAATCCTAAGAAACAATGGGGGGTTGGGTACCAAGTTGACTAGAGAAAGGATTTTTATACCCTAGCAAAACTAGCCACTGATTTGCACTGGAAAAGGGTTTGTTAGGTTAAGAGAGAACTAATCAAATGTAAATGCTAAGGAGGACTTAGTGGGAACGAAAAGAAGGTAGAAGAGATAAGAGAAAGAATGGAAAATTGAAGGAGTTTCAATCTGTCATCTCTGAGATTTCCTGTGAAGAATGTAGCAAAGTCAAAGGCTAAAAAAGAGGGGAAGACAGTGGGATAAAGTTGTAAGAGAAGTGTTAAGATTAACACTGCTGCTGCAGAAAACGGCAGGAAATCAAAGAAAAGGGCCCAGCTGAGATGAGACCCACTTTTCAAGAATTCTTTTTTGGGGGGCGCCCGGGTGGCTCAGTCGTTAAACGTCTGCCTTTGGCTCAGGTCATGATCCCAGGGTCCTGGGATCGAGCCCCACGTCAGGCTGGCTTCCCGCTCCGTGGGAAGCCTGCTTCTCCCTCTCCCACTCGCCCTGCTTGTGTTCCCTCTTTGGCTGTGTCTCTCTGTCAAATAAATAAAATAGCATAAAATAAAATAACATAAATAAAATAAAATAAAATAAAATAAATAAAAAAGAAGAATTCTTTTTTGGAAAATTCTCTAAGCAGTAATGGTTTGGAAAACCCAGAATTAAGGTTTGCTGCCTAAATGTAACAGAACTATAAGCAATAGGGTTGAGTACTGGCAAGAAAATAGCTGAACTGCTGAACCAGAGTCTATCTTTTATAGGAATGGTTGGTAGATACTAAAGATGATTCAAAAAAATAAAGGACTAAAGTGACTAAAAATTCAGAAGATGTCAGAGAATATCTTATAGTGGCAACAACAGGTAAACTGGAAGGCCCCAAGAGACTAATTTCACCAGGATCATTTGGAATCTATTATAATTGACAGGTTATATAGTCCTTGAAAAATCAGTAAGTATTGTTAACCCTATATAGTTATAGTTTCCCTGAGATGTAGGAGTCTCAACACCAGCACAATGCAAATCATTTACTACCCCCAGATTATGCCACAAGCAGCTTGCTAAATACCCCTCCATAATTCCATGTTTACTTTCTTCCTCTACTCTTGTAGGCAAAACTTATTTAAGCCTGCAGTGCTGATTCTCTCCTTTAAAAAAAATTGTAGATTTGAAGCAGTCATCAGCCTCCTATCCAACTGATTAAACAGAAATTATCTAGAGGCAAATTTTATATAAAAATAATTTTTATCTCTGACAAATAAATAAAATCTTTAAAAGGGGGGGGGACCTGGCTGGCTCAGTTGGTTAAGCGTCTACCTTCGGCTCAGGTCATGATTCTGGAGTCCTGGGATCAAGTCCTGCATCGGGCTCCTTGCTCAGTAGGGAACCTGCTTCTCCCTTTGCCTGCCGCTCCCCCTCTGCTTGTGCGCTCTAACAAATAAATCTTTAAAAAAAATAATTTTAATATAGACATTTAAATTTTGGCCTACAAACTTGGCAAAAATTAGGCTGCCAAGTCAGTATGAGATACTGGCAGACACTAATTTCTATGCTGTGACACTAATCAATACTGAAATCTCTTATCTGGAAGGAGGACTGTTCATATACTCAGTGTCTGCAAAGGGTCCCTGCTGAGCTACACATGGTGCAGTGTGTACTCTACGAAAGAGTCCAGGAGACAGGCGTTGCAGGGGGAGGGTAGTTTAATTCTTTCACAATGCCTGTAGAGAGTCTGGGAGTGATGAAAGCCTAAAAAACTCATGAAAGGCCCTTTTATAACCAGGGTGAATGTGGTGCACAATAGCAAAGTCAGATGACCTACTTAAAGCTTTGCATTTACTGACGAGAATTAATTCTCATTCCACATTAGTCTCTTTCTAGAAAAAGAAAGCCTTACATAATGGTTGGAAAGTTAAGATACAGGGAGTATAACTCAGTTACTAAGTTCCAATCTTTCCCTCTCAAATATCAGCTCAAGACCTACAGTCTGTGGCCAGAAATAGAATATACTTCATAAGGCTCTGAGAGGTATACTCTTGTTTACCTCAGAGTAACAATGTGTTCTCTGACTGCTGGACTTTGAGGAAATTTAAGTTCTATAATCCATCAATCAGATCAGAAGTTGGGGCTAATAATATTATGAGAGGAATCTCTTCCTGGACTTTATACAAAGCAAATGGATGGTAGACCTGTCCTGTAAAGCAAGGACCGCCTAAGTTCCTTCAAAGTGGGGAACCAATCATTTGCTCATTTGTTCAACTAAGTTCCTTGTCCTGTACCACACAAGGATGGAGAGAGAAAAGCTCCTGCCCTTGAGGAGCTCACATCTCAAGTGTTTTCTTACCTACCTTTCTCATGTTACCCAAAACATTTCAGGTTCGTCAGTAGAACTCATATCATCCAGGAGGTAGATAAAAATGGTCTTTCTTCATTTTGATTCATTTACTCTCTTTCCTTTAACTGGAGGGCAAGATGGAAAATTCTTACCTCATTCTTCTCTTCTATGATTAATTCCCCATTAAAAAAATTTCTCTGATCTGTTTTAATTTTGTTAAATCAACAGGCACTTAAAGAATGCCTACTGCATGTGCTAAACTGTGTAAACACTGTGAGGAATATGAAGAAACCTGACATGGTCTCTCTCCTCACGTACTCCTTTCATTACTTCCCATCTCACTTCCATGTGGTATCCTCACCTTCCTCCCTTCCCTCCATCCGTTTTGCTTTGAATGAATAATCAGGTAACTAGTGCAAGATCACAGTGCTAGGGTGCCTGGGTGGCTCAGTTGGTTAAGCATCTGCCTTTGGCTCAGGTCATGATCTTGGGAGTCCCTGGATCAAGTCCTGCGTCAGGCTTCCTGCTCATGGGGGAGTCTGCTTCTCCCTCTGCCCTTCACCCCACTCTTTTCTCATTCTCTCAAATAAAATCTTGAAAAAGAAAAAAAATCACAGAGCTAGATCTAGAGCCTAAATTCATCAACTCCTAATTCACTAATCTTCTGAAGGAAATTGGGAGAAAAATGGTGGGGGATAGGGGACATCTCCCAGAACTCATTAATATAATTCTGAATTAATCTCAACTACCGCCCCTGCCTCTACCCCCACTTTTTGGGGTGTTATTCAGTCTTTATATTGGCAATTGCTTCTGTCTGGGAGCTTCTGGTCTCAGTTCTTTCAACATCAGTCAGGTCTCAGCTTAAACGAAATCTGCTGAAGTTAGTTATGGTAGGACCATTTTCATATCCTCCCCACTCCAAATATTCACTACCACAGCAACCTTTTCATTGTTTTCACAGAACTTGATTGTATATACATTTATCTGTCATTTAATCAAAACTCTGTCTCCAGTGTAGATTAAAGACCATGCCTGCTCAGCTCACAGAACCTACCTAGCACTAGCAAAGTGCCCCACACATAATAGATATCCCAGACAGTGGACTAAAGTAGGGACTAAACTCCTATTTAAAAGAATCTCAAGCCCTAAAACTGGATTAAAATGATTCAAGACCTCTAGGCAAGGCCAGAAACAAATGTAAATCCTCTCTAAAAAAAGATATCATCCTAAGTCTCAAATTATTTTTACAAACAATTTAAAAAATACCATGTCTGGTCCATGAGGAAATAACATGAGAATCAGTAGAAAATAGACAAGAACAGTACCACAGCATTAAGAATTTCAGCCAAGAATTAACACCATTATTAAAAAGGGGAGGGGGGGCAGAACTAAAAAAAAAAAAAAAAAAAAAAAAGACCAAACAGAAATTCTCAAACTGAGAAAATACAATAGCTGACATAAACATCTCGACAGATGGATTTAAGAACAGATAAAATACAGCTGAAGAGAGAATTAGTGAAATGGAAGTATCTATGATAAAGCAAAGGGAGGCAAAAGGATAAAAAATACAAGAGATGGTAAGAGATATAGAGAATACAATGAGATTATTTATTCTACAATTTGAGTCCCAGATAAAAGGAATAAGAGAAATAAGACAGAAGAAATACTTGAAGAGACAAAGGCTAAAAATTCTCCAAAAGTGACAAAAGACATCAAGCCACAGATTCAAGAAATCCTAAGAACCTCAAGCAGATAAATAAAATGTGTGTCTTTATATACCACAGTAATATTTCTGAAAACCAAAGAATTAAAAAAAAATTTTTTTTAAGCAGTCAGAAGGAAAAAAAAAAGGCTGGCGGATTGTTAAAGATGGCTATAAAAATTCTGCACATACCTTTTATAACAAGAAACTAGTACTCCTATCAAAAGATAGAGCTTATTTCCCCACCCCTTGATTTGAGCTGGCCTTGTGACTTGCTTGAACCAAGAAAATGCGGCAGAAGTGATGGTATAACTTCCAAGTTGACACCTCAAGAGACCTTGCAGCTTCCATTTTGCTCTCTGGGAACACTGTTGCCATAATATGAAGCAGCCCAGGCTATGTAAAAAGCCCTGACCTTTTTACATACAGAGGTCCAGCAGACAGCCAACACCAACTGCCAGACATGTGCTTGAGTCAGTCCCAGATTAACCAGGAGCTGACTACAGCTGCACAAATGACTGTAGTCAAGACCACAGAGGAACCAAACAGCTAACCCAACATAGTTTACCGATTCAAAGAATGGTAAGCTAATTAGATGGTTGTTGTTTTACACTACTTTTAATGTCTTCTGCAACAAAAAATAGACAATAATAGAGCACCTGGGTGGCTTAGTAGGTTAAGCATCCTACTCATAATTTCAGCTCAGGTCATGATCTCATGGGTGGGGAGACAGAGCCCAGATTTCAGGCTCTGTGTTCAGCAGAGTCTGCTTGAGATTCTCTCCCTCCACCACACTCTGGAGTGCAAGCATGTGTACTCTCTCTCAAAAATACATAAATAAATCTTAAAAAGAGAGAAAAAAGAAAATAGACAGCAATAGAAAATAGATATGTAAACATTTTCTTCAGGGAAAAATATCAGATTAAATATCTGATCCTAGTACTCAAGTATTGTTAACTTTACATCACAGGAGTTAAGTTACAAGTTACCAAGTAGAAAAGTAAACATCTAAGGACTCTGCATCCTCTCCTAGGGAAAAGGTTAGTGACTTTTGGTTGTATGCAGGGTAGTTATATGATGTTGGGTGGAAGCATGACCTTGTTATTGTCTTTATTCAGAGATTAAGTATGGTTTAAGGAGATGCATACAGGTGCCAAGTTGGTCAAACATTAGTCTGACGTTTCTGTGAAGGTATTTTCGGACAAGATTTACATTTAAACTAGTGCAGACTGTCCTTCATAATATGGGCAGGCGTATCCAATCAATTGAAGGTGTGAACAAAAAGACTGTTCCTCCCTCAAGCCAGAGAAAATTCTCCAGCAGACTTGTCTTTGAACTTAACTTTTTCTTGAGTCTCCAGCCTGCTAGAGGTTTACTTCAGAAATGTAACCATGGGCTATTAAGGAACATATTAATAAAAATCCTCATTAAAATAATTCAAAATATTAAAAGTCACATGATTACCCTGATGGATGCCAAAAAAGCTACTTGTAAAACTCCTGATTTTTTTTTTAAATGCATTCATTAGGGAAAAAAATTTATTGAGCATTTACTATGTCAATGTCAGGTCCTGCTCCTGGTACTAGAAATGAAATAGTAACAAGCAAAACCTATTAAATCCCTACCTTCATGAAACTTACAGTCTAAGAACAAAAAACCAACATTAAACAAATGGACAAATGTGACAAGTGATAGGAGAATTACAGGACTCAAAGAACCTATAAGTAGAAATTTGACCTAGTAAAAAAGCTCAGTCAAGGACTCCCTAAAGCAGTGATTCCTGAACTGGAATGTGAAAAATAAACAGGAGTTAAACAGGAAAGGAGGATAGGAAACTCAGTTCTAGGTAAGTGGTCTCAGAAATGGTGGGAGCAGGGCCTGAAAGAAGCCATTGTAACTGGAGCATGAAGAGCATGGTGCCAGAGAAGGCTGGAGATGTATGCGGAACAGGACCATAAAAGGAGGATTTTTCTTTGTCCTACAAGCATTCAGAAGCCTTTCAAGAGTGGAAGCAAGAGGGAATGAGCACTCTGGCTAGGTACAGAGGACAGAGTACAGGATGTAAGTATAAGTAGCCCAGTTAGATTAAGGCTACTGGCAGGGATGTAAAAGCATTACAAGCAGGGAGATATTCAGGAGGTAAACTCAACAGGCATTGATAGTGGATTTGCTCTTGGGGCAAGGGAGAGAGAGGTCTTCAGTGCTACTCCTCTTAGGTTTCTCGTTTACCTAGCAGGTGCATTCAACAAGTCAGGGAATGGAGAAAAAAAAACCATACTTGTGAGGGAATGTTCTCAGGAATCCTTAGACACCAGAAACAAAATAACCTTCCAGCTGAAAATATTATCTCAGCCTAATGGCCAACAACATACTGAAAGGCAGTATGCACTGAAATCAATTATCACTAAAGGAAAATAAGAAAGGCACGTTGGCTATCACCACTATGGTTTATTGATCTTCAAAAGGCTGGCATATGGTCTCTGTTGCAACTACCCACTTCTGCTGCTGTGCCATGAAAGCAGCCATGGACGATATGGAAAGTATAAATGTGACTCTGTTCCAATAATACTTTATATATGAATACTAAAATTTGAATTTAATATAACTTATATTTAATATAATTTTCATGTATTTTTTTTGAGGTTTTCCCAACCATTTAAAAATGTAAAACCCATTCTGAGCTCATATGTCATACACAAAAAGACAGAAGGCTAACTATGGGAGGCAGGCCATAGTAGGCTGACTTCTGTTCTAGAAGTTCTAGCTAAAAGGATGAGAAAAGAAAACAAAATGAGATGTAATCATTAGGGAAAATCCTCCCCAAAACTTAACTGCAGATGAAAGACTGTGCACTTAGAAAAAAGTACATAGGTAAAAAACTAATATTCTTAAACTAATGTACTAATGTTCATAATTTAAAACTGAAATGGGGTCTTCTAGGCCAGGACAATATGGAATATGCATCTCTCCCCTACTTCAAAAACAAAAAGCACCCCAGACAAAATTCATGAAGCAACTGAAAGAAGATTCTGAAAAGGGGAAAAAAGAAGGTGGACTGGCTAGGGACCATGGAAATAAAGACTGACCCAGCAGGAAGTTTCCTACTTTTTGTTTGATTTGGTTTGGTTTGACTTGTAATATGTCCTAGTCTGAGCTCTGGAGAGGCCCAGAACCTGAAAACAGTAATGAGCACAATCAAAAAAATGCCAAGAAAAGACTGGCTTTTATAGACAAAGGACCAGGAAAAGGGCAGCTCAGCCAAGACAAAAACATTTTGACCATACATGTCCTACTTTAGGCAAACAACAACAAAAAAAGTGGTGCCCACCTCCCTCCCTCTCCTCACTAGGCACTGTAGCCCAGAAACTGTGGGCAGAGTTCGGTCTTCCAATCTTGCATTAACGTCCTGCGTTAATGAGGCAGCAGCACCTTTCCCCACCCCGATACTGTAGCTGTGGAGAACATGGGGGGAGCCCTGTCTTCCATGTCCACCCTGGAGTAACAAAACAGAATTCTGACCCCAGCACAACCAGACAATCCTATAGGGAGGATTATGGTGAAGAGGGAGCTAGAGAAACAAATCCTCTAAAATACATGTACAAAATCCTATACATACCTCCAAGCGACTCATGTGTAAAAATGACCAGCAACAATACAGCAAAAAGTTTCAGAACTGAAACTGATCTAAAACAACACCCAGATTTCAGGTTGGACTCTTGGAAGCATACAAGTAGAGCGGACCAGAATAGCACAGCAAGGCTTGAAAACTAATCTGATCTTTGAACCACAACCAACAAAGATGGGCCAGCGTGTGTCCTCTAAACCTAAACAGGTTGGCTGCCTGTTAAATATAAAAATTTAAATAGCAATCAAAATATCACAATGTCTAGGATGCAATCCAAAATTACCTGTCATATCAGGAACCATGAAAGTCTCAGCTTGAATGAAGAAAAGGCAATCAGTAGATGTCAACACTAAGATGATATAGATGTTGGAATTACTTGAAAAGGATTTTTTTAAAGGTTTTTTATTTATTCATTTGAGAGACAGAGCGAAAGCATGAGCAGGGGGGAGGGTCAGAAGAAGAGAGAGAAGCAGACTCCCTACTGAGCAGGGTGCCCTACACGGGCTTGATCCCAGGACCTGAGCTGAAGACAGACGCCCAACTGACTGAGCCACCCAGGCACCCCTAAAAAGGATTTTATTTATTTTGTTTTAAAGATTTTATTTATTTTACAGAGAGAGAGAGAGAACATAAGCAGGGGGAGCGGCAGGCAGGGAGAAAGGGAGATGTAGGCTCCCTGCTGAGCAAGGAGTCCAATGTGGGGCTTGATTCCAGGACACTGGGATCTTGACCTGAGCTGTAGGCAGATGTTTAACCGACTGAGCCACCCAGGCACCCCCTGAAAAGGATTTTAAAGCAGCTGTTATCAAAATTCTCCAACAAGAAAATTTAAACACGCAGCAAACAGAATATATAAGAGTACCAAATGGAAATTTTAAAACTAAAAAATACAATACAATGAAATACAATTGAAAAACCCACTGGACAGGCTCAACAGCAGAATGGAAGTGACAGAGGAAACAATCAATGAACTTAAAAACAGATCAATAAAAAATATCCAATCTGTACAAAAAAGAGAAGACAGATTAAAAAGAAATGAAGAGAGCCTTAGAGTACTATAGGACAATAATAAAGACCGAACATTTGTGTCAGAGTCCCAAGAATGAGAGAAGAGTACACTCCAAACTTAAAAACATAATAGCACTTACAATCACTCCCCCAAATAGGAAATACGTAAGTATAAATCTAACAAGACATGTTTACGATTTATATACTAAAAATTATAAAACACTGATGAAAGAAATCAAATTATACCTAAATAAATGGAGATACATACTGTGTTCATGTTTTAGAAAACTCAACATTAATGCAACTGTCAATTCTCCCCAAAATGATCTAAAGGTTTAACACAATACCTGTCAAAATCAAAGCAGGCTTGTTTTTTTTTTTTTGTTTTTTGGTAGTTCCTGACAAGTGTATTCTAAAATTTATATGGAAAGGCAAAGGAACTAGAATAAAACAATACTTTGAAAAATAAATTTAGAGGAATCATGCTATCCAATTTTAAGACTATTTGTCTACAGTGCCATGGCTGCAAACAGTAGCCTCCTTGGTAGTGTATGCAGCCTGTTGATTGTATGGGTTGCCCTAAGGGACCTTGGAGACAGCTCTTCCAGTGGACACTGAGGTCTGACCTCATGCTATCTCCAATCTAGGCTGCAGACAGGTATGCGGGGTGCCTTTGGAAAGCCCCAGGGCACAGTAGCCAGGGTCCACATTGGCCAAGTCATCATGTCCATCCGTACCAAGCTGCAGAACAAGGAGCATGTGATTGAGGCCCTACGCAGGGCCAAGTTCAAGTTCCCTGGCCGCCAGAAGATCCACATCTCCAAGAAGTGGGGCTTTACTAAGTTTAATGCGGATGAATTTGAAGACATGGTGGCTGAAAAGCAGCTTATCCCAGATGTATGCTGGGTCAAATACATCCCTAATCGTGGCCCCTTGGACAAATGGAGGGCTCTGCACTCATGAGAACCTCAGCACTGCCCCCTCCCGACTCATGCCCACCAATAAAACCTACTTCCTGTCAAAAAAAAAGACTGTCTACAGTAATCAAGACTGTATGGTACTGAAGAAGGGATAGACATAGATCAATAGAACAGGATAGAGAGTCCACAAATAAGACTCACAAGTATGCTTAATTGATTTTTTTTTTTTTTTTACAAAGATACAAAAGCCATTCAATGGAGGAAGGAATTCAATGGGCCTGGAACAACTGGACTTCAACAAGCAAAGACAAAAAAGAACCTTGACTAAAATCTCATAATTTATGTAAAAAGTAACTCAAAATGGATACTAGAAATAAATATAAAATGTAAAACTTAAAAATTTTAGAAGACAATCTCTGAGACCTAAGGTTAGGTGAAGAGTTCTTAGACATGACACCAAAGAAAGACCTATAAAAGAAGAAATTCATAAATTGGACTTCATCAAAATTAAAAACCAGACCTATGAAAGACTAAAGGAACATAAAAAGACAAGACACAGAGTGGGAGAAAGTATTAGCAAAACACATATCCAACAAAGAACTTTTATCCAGAAAGTATAATTAATTCTCTAAACTCAACAGCCAAGAAAACAAAGAATCTCTTTATTTTTTATTTTAATTTTTTTTAAAGCTTTGCTACTCCTTTACTTGACACTTTCTTTTTTTTTAAGATTTTATTTATTTATTTATTTATTTATTTGAAAGAGAGAGAGAGCACAAGCAGGGGGAGGGGCAGAGGGAGAAGCAGGCTCCCGGGTGAGCAGAGAGCCGACATGGGGCTCTATCCCTGCACCCTGGGATGACCTGAGCCAAAGGCAGACTAAGTTTAACCAACTGAGCCACCCAGGCGCCCCCCTCCCTTTTTAAAGCTTTGCTACTCCTTTACTTGACACTTTTTAAAAAGATTTTATTTATTTATTTGACAGAGAGAGAGAGCGAGAGCAGGAACACAAGCAGGGGGAGTGGGAGAGGGAGAAGCAGGCTTCCCGCTGAGCAGGGAGCCCGATGTGGGGCTCGATCCCAGGACCCTAGGATCACGATCTGAGCCAAAGGCAGACACTTAACGACTGAGCCACCCAGGCATCCCTATTTTTTTTTTTTAAGATTTATTTATTTTGGAGAGAGAGGGAGCGAGTGGGGGAGGGGTGGAGGGAGAGAATCTTCAAGCAGACTTCCCATTGAGCGCAGAGTCTGATGGGTGCTCCATCTCACCATCCATGAGATCATGACCTGAGCAGAAACCAAGAATCAGACACTAAACCAACTGCGCCACTGAGGCGCCCCACAAACAATCTCTTTAGAAAAGGAGCAAAACAGGGCGCCTGGGTGGCTCAGTGGTTAAGTGTCTGCCTTCAGCTCAGGTCATGGTCCCAGGGTCCTGGGATCGAGCCCCACATCGGGCTCCCTGCTCGGCGGCAAGCCTGCTTCTCCCTCTCCCACTCCCCCTGCTTGTGTTCCCTCTCTTGCTATGTCTCTGTAAAATAAATAAAATCTTTAAAAAATAAAAATAAAAAAAGAAAATGAGCAAAACAACAAAAGGACATTTCACTGAAAAATATATTCAGATGCTAAATATGGACATAAGATATTCACCATCATTAGCCATCAGGGAAATGCAAAGTAAAGCCAGGATGAGATACTGCTACATACCTATTAGAATGACTAAAAATTTAAAAAATGGTAACAATGCCAAATGCTAGTAAGGATACAGAGAAACTGAATCTCTCATATAATATTAGTGGGAATGTAAAATGTTGCATACAGCCAGTCTGGAAAAAACTTCGGCAGTTTCTTTAAAAAACTAAACACTTAGAGGCACTTGGGTGGCTCAGTTGGTTGAACCTCTGCCTTCAGTTCAGGTCATGATCCCAGGGTCCTGGGACTGAGCACTGCATGGGGCTTCCTGCTTAGCGGGGAGCCTGCTTCTCCCTCTCTCCCCTGCTCATGCTCGATCTCTCAAATAAATAAAATCTTTAAAAACAAAAAACAAAAAAACTAAACACTTACTTACTTACCAGCAATGGCACTTCTGGGCATTTACCCCAGAGAAATGGGAAACATATCCACACAAAAAACATGTACATGAATGTTTATAACGGTCTTTTCGTTAATAGCTCCAAACTGGAAGCAACACAAATGTCCTTCAACAAGCAGATGGATCAGTTGTGGTACATCCATACAATGGAATACTACACTGAGCTGTAAAAACAAAAGAACAAACCACTGATACTTAACAAAAACTTGGGTGGATCTCAAAGGCATTATGCTAAGTGAAAAATTTTTAAAGGCTACATACTGCATAATTCCATTTAAATGCCACTCACTAAATGAAAAACTTACAGTGATAAGCTGACAAGTTTTAAGATTGAGGAGAGGATGAGTATGAGTATGGGGAAAGGAGGAGCATGAGGGATTTTTTCTTTGTGGTGATAGAACAGTTCTGTATCCTGATTGTTATGTGGTTATACAATTCTACGTATGTGGGCACCTGGGTGGCTCAGTCGTTAAGCGTCTGCCTTTGGCTCAGGTCATGATCCCAGTGTCCTGGGATCGAGCCCCGCATCGGGCTTCCTGCTCAGCGGGAAGCCTGCTTCTCTCTCTCCCTCACCCACTCCCCCTGCTTGTGTTCCCTCTCTCGCTGTGTCTCTGTCAAAAAAACAAATAAAATCTTTAAAAAAAAAAAAAAAAAAAACACAATTCTACATATGTAATAAAATTTCCAAAGCAGTATACACCAAAAACATACATACATACGGGTAAAATTTGGCAAAAAATCCAAAATAAGGTCTGTTTTTTAGTTAATAGTATTATACCTATATCAATTTCCTGCTTTTGAAAATATACTGTGGTTATTTATGTAAGATGTTATTACTGGAGCATACTGGATGATGTGTAATGGGAACCTGTAGTATTTTGCAGCTTTTGAGTCTTAAATTATTTTAAAATTAAAAAGTGAAAAAAAGAAAAGGGTGCCTGGGTGGCACAGTCAGTTAAGCATCTGACTCCTGGTTTTGACTCAGGTCATGATCTCGGGGTCCTGAGATCAAGCCCCATGCAGACTCTGCTTGAGATTCTCTCTCCCTCTCCCTCTGCCGCTCTCAATTGTGCTCTCTCTCTCTCTCTAAAATAAATCTTAAAAAAAAAAAAAAAGAAGAAAAAACTGTAAATATACAGTTAAGTGTAGTCTAGGCATTGTTTTAAAACAAATAAAAGGTATTTGTACTATGAGATGTTACATATTTAACTTCATTAAAACTCTCTGGTAATGGTGCAGAAACAGATTAACAAGCAAGAAAATTTATATACCCAAGTATTCCATAGATGATAAAGAATTTCAAATCAGGAGAAAATGAAAGGATTACTTAATAAACAGTACTAGGAAAATCGCTAAATTAATTGAGCAAAAAGTAAATTAGCTCATTTCATGCAGTATTCCAAAAAAACATGTTCCAAATGGTTTAAAGTATAAACTATAAAACATCTTGAAGAAAACATTTGCAGATATTTGTCTGTTGAGGTACAGTAGCACCTCCTAAACATAAACAGAGAAACTGAGTAACTTCAAATACAAAAAATGTTTAAACTCCTGTATGTCAACAAAACATCATAAATAAAATTTAAATCAAAGTAAGAAACTAGGAAAAGCATTTTCAAAATGTTACAGACAAAGAGCTAAATAATCTTATTAAAGTGTTTACAAATCAGTAAGTACAAACACATCCATGGAAGAATGGACAAAAAGCACGAATAGGCAATTCATAAAAATGTGAAATTATAATGATAAATTTTAAAAAGCCATCTTTACTAATAACAAAAAAGCAAATTAATGCAATCAGGGTTTTTTTTTTTCACCTCTCAAATTGGCACATATTCATATAAATGATAACTCTTTTTTAAAATTTGACTGACAGAGAGAGAGAGGGAGAGAGCATGAGCACAAGTAGCTAGAGTGGCAGGCAGAGAAGGAGTAGCAGGCTCCCTGCTGAGCAAAGAGGCCAATGTGGGGCTAGATCCAGGCTCCAGGGATCATGACCTGAGCCGAAGGCAAATGCTTAACCAACTGGCCACCCAGGCGCCCCAAAAGTGATTAACACTTAAATGTTCATAAGCTACAGGGAAATGAACCTCAAGGTATACTGCTATAATCTCTGACATGTGTCTGTTCTACTCATTTGGCACTTAGTCTATAATGCTATGTGCTATATGATAATTTAGCTTTTTATATATATGATCTAGCTCCTCAGTAAGACCAGAAACCTCCAGGCAGGAATTTTCTTACTTTGTTGTTTTCCCAACACTAAAATAAAAACCTACACATAATAGGTATCCAAACTGTTGGTTAATGATATTAATGAAAATTATAAAAACTTCTGAACCATTTAAGAGAGGAGCAAACAAAAGTATATACCTCTGTTACAGACTGAATGTTTGTGTCTCCCTCCCAAATTCTCATATTGAAGCTCTAATCCCCAATATGATTATGTGGAGGCAGGGCCTTCAGGAGGTAATTAGGGTTATATTAGATCATGGGGGTGAGGCTCTCATGATAGGATTAGTGGCCTTAGAAGAAGAGGAAGAGAGATCTCTCTGCCCTCACCCCTCCCCTGCCCCCTATGCAACAAAGAAAGGCCATGTGAGGATACACCAAGAAGTCAGGTCTCTGCAATCCGAGAAGAGTGTTCTTACCAGACATCAACTTATTAACACTTTGATCTTGGACTGCCAGTCTCTAGAACTGTGAGAAATAAATTTCAGTTGTTTAAGCCACCCAGTCTAGGTATTTTGTTATAGCAGCCTGAGCGGACGAAGACAATCTCCATCCCATAATTCCCTAATCTACAAAAAAGTGCCATCTTGATTTATGGATTATCCACACCATCTAGTTTCACCATTCCTGTCTCAGGCTGCCAACCATAACTCCAAAGTATCACACTCAGGGTCTCAGTGCTATGCAGAAAACATCCTTTCTTTGTCAGTTTCTAGCACAGTAGCTCAAAGCTCCCTCTGGACAGATGGCTTTAGTGATAAGAGGACATTGCCTCTCCCTTCTTCTCTACAGAGCCTCTATTCTCTGTTTAGACTAGAAGAAGAGATTTCCTCATCCTTTCAAAGACTATTAATCTCTGTGTCCTTGATCCCATTTGAGATCTTTCCCCCTACAGTATGCCTTTCCTTCTGGTACCTTCAAACTTTCCTCTTCAGCTCTCATTTTCCTGTTTACAAATAGGTACAGATGTTCCGAACAGATTTTTAAAAATGCAAACACAATGACTAGCCCCATTTAACCCTACAGCATTCTCTTTTCCCTTCTTTCCTCATACCACCAACTTGGGTAAGATATACTTTGCTTTTGGGGTGCCTGGGTGGTTCAGTAAGTTAAGTGTGTGCCTTCAGCTCAGGTCATGATTCCAAGGTCCTGGAATGGAGCACCTCATCAGGCTCCCTGGTCAACAGGGCATCTGCTTCTCCCTCCCCACCCTCCCACTGCCCCCCCAATTCATGTGCATGCACGCTCTCTCTCAAATAAATAAAATCTATTTTAAAAAAAAAAGTGTACTTGCTTTTAGTTCCTCACTATCCACCTCTCCTTAATGACCTCACTGTGTTCTTAATGGCTTCACTCTCAAATCTACAAATAATCTTCTCATCAAATCCAATTTTTTTTCCAACAGTTTCCATTCTCCTTAACTTGCATTTGACATGTGATAGTTATCTGCTTTCTCAAACGTTGCCCGGGTTCCTGGTTCTCTGGACACAATTACAAGTAAATTTTAGCTTCCACAGCTTTTCTTCCTCTACCACTCACACATCAATATTTTATCTGAGTCCCATTACAGGCCAGGCATTGCATTAAATGTTAGGGATGCAAGAAAGAAAAAGGTAAAGTCCTTATCCTTAAGTTCATGCATTCATTTTCCAGTTCAGCCACTGACTCAACAAATTTTCATTGAAAAGCCAGGCACTATGCCACGTGCTGGGTTTAGAAAGCCAATTAAGACCTGTCCCCGTCTTCAATGAGCTCCTGGCCCATAGGCAAACATCTTTTTTGTGTCCCCAACATACACTATACACTCCTTGAGAGCAGAATCCAAGCCTTCTACTTCCCTGAATCCCCTCAAAAGTGCTTACTTCAGCAAATGCCCAATACATGCGAAGAACAAAGGACTAACACTGCTCAGGTTAGAGACACACATGAGAAATTAAGAAAGCGATTATTTCCTTAGAGAGGCAACAGGGTAGAGTCACACAAACTTACATCTGAATCTTAGTTCTGTCACTACTACAGCTTGGTATTTAACTTTTGGGTTTTCATTTCTTCATCTTTAAAACAGCAATCTCTCCCCACCAGTATCAGAAGACTGCTGTTTATAAAATACGTAATATATGTGTAAACATATCTATATGTAATAATGTAAAACCTCTATCATTGAGTCTAGTACATGGCAGGCACTATCCAAGTGTCCCCCTTCATGTGTTCCTTATTTTTCTTTGTATTCACTAATCCTTTACCTTGACCAAAATGACGATTGGTATTCAAATTATACATTTCTTGACTTGATTTTTACAGCCCAGATCAAGCCACCACCTTAATGTATACCTTCAAAATGTGGAACTCAAGGCCAAATTCTAACGGTTTACACTTAAACTTTTTCCCTAAGAAATATTCTACATGTTCCTCGAGCCTCAAAATCTGCACCTGTAGTGATAAGGATGAAATGATAACACACTTATATTGGTAATAACAGCTCACGTGGTCCCTCTTTTCCACAGCCACTGTGGAATGCAGGGAGGAGCAGAGAGCTCACTCTAGGGTTCCAAAAACCAAATGCAATTTTTAAAAATCAGAAAACAAGGGGCACGTGGGTGGCTCAGTTGGTTGAGCATCTGACTCTTGGTTTCAGCTCAGGTCATGATCTCAGGGTTGTGAGATAGAGCCCCACCTCAGGCTCTGCACTCAGCAGGAAGTCCGCTTAAGATTCTCTCCCTCTCCCCCCACTTTTGGGCTCTCTAAAATAAATCTTAAAAAAAGAAAAAAAGAAAAGAATTTAAGACAATTCATTAAACATGAAAAATATTAAACTTCAGATTAAGGGGGTCTACCAACTAAGTATACCACTATGGAATTCTAGAATATATGGAATATTTTAAAAGATAAGCTTCCAGAGATGGAAGAAAATTAATTTCCTATAGGAAAACAAAACTGAGGCTAAATTTCTATATCTCATAAGCAACAATGGATGTCAGAAAAAACAGAGCAATGATTTCAAAGCTCTGAGGGAAAATAACCTGCAACCCAGAAGTCTATACTCAAATCATCACATAAACATGAGGGAAGAACATCAGAAAGCATTAAAGTTTATTTGCCATGTACCCTTTCTCTCAAGAATTTACTTGAGAATAAACTCCAACAAAACAAGAAAAAAAAAAAAATGGGATGCCTGATGGCTCAGTCGGTTGGACACCCAACTCTTAATTTTGGCTCAGGTCATGATCTCAGGTTCATGGGACTGAGCCCGGCATCGGCTCCACGTTCAGCACAGAATCCCGCTTGGAAATATCTTTCTCCCTCTCCCCGTCTCCCTGCTCTCTCTCACTCTCTCTCTCTCTCTCTCTCTCTCGCTAAAATAAATAAATAAATAAAACTGGAAAAAATTTAAAAAGGAAGACTGAGATCAAAGATCACTGGAGTGGGTCCAACTCAAAAATCTAAGGAAAACCTCAAGAATGCAGTTGTGCAGATAGCCTAGAAAACAGTTAGTATAAATGTGAGCAGGGTCTTGATAGACTAGAATGTGTATGACTGAGCTTGGGAAAAAGTGAGATAATACTGACAGACAAGAAAGAAAGAAGACTAGGGGCACCTGGGTGGCTCAGTCGTTAAGCGTCTGCCTTCAGCTCAGGTCATGATCCCAGGGTCCTGGCATGGAGCCCCACATTGGGCTCCCTGCTAAGTGGGGAGCCTGCTTCTCCCTCTCCCACTCCCCCTGCTTGTGTTCCCTCTCTCGCTGTGTCTTTCTCTGTCCAAAAAAAAATTAAAGAAAGAAAGAAGACTAGAATCGCCAAGAAAAAAATTGTATAACAGGGGCGCCTGGGTGGCTCAGTCAGTTAAACATCTGCCTTCGGTTCAGATCGTGATCTCAAGGTCCTGGTATGGAGCCCCACATCGGACTCCCTGCTCAGTGGTGAGTCTGCTTTTCCTTCTCTTCCTCTCTCTCTCAAATAAATAAAACCTTAAAAAAAATTGAGAAAGGAATAGTCTAAATATGAAATAAAAATATGACTGGGGGGGGCACCTGGGTGGCTCAGTCAGTTAAGCAACTGCCTTAGGCTCAGGTCATGATCCTGGGGTCCTGGGATCGAGCCCTGCATTGGGCTCCCTGCTCAGTGGGGAATCGGCTTCTCCCTCTACCTCTGCCCCTCCCCCTGCTCGTGCTCTTTCTTCTGTCTCTCTTCCTCTCTCAAGTAAATAAATAAAATCTTTAAAAAAAAGAAATATGACTGGAGGGATGCCTGGGTGGCTCGGTTGGTTAAGTGTCTGCCTTTAGCTCAGGTCATGATCCCAGGGTCCTGGGATCGAGTCCCACATCAGGCTCCTTGCTCAGCGGTGAGCCCGCTTCTCCCTCTGCCTGCAGCTCCCTCTGCTTGTGCTTGCTCTCTGACAAATAAATAGAATCTTAAAAAAAAAAAAAAATGACTGGAAATAACTGATACTTTCAAAAAAAGAACGAACTTTTTCTTCATTTTCTCCTTTGAACAGCCCAGGGTCCAGTACATTAAACCTACAGGGTAAAATATATAAACCCAGAAAACAATACTTGGCCTGACAATGAATAATATTTACTTAGCTATAGTAATGTAAATGCTGTTTATGGGCTTTTTCAGTTTTAGAGAGAACCTATGGTCAGACCATAAAAGGCTTGGAGGTGTTCTGAGGACAGTATGCAGAGGTTAAAATTTTGACAGGTTAAACTGAAAACTCTATCTGATAGAAAGGTAGGGATGCTGCTGAAAACAGGGGTGCCTGGGTGGCTCAGTCATTAAGCGTCTGCCTTCAGCTCAGATCATGATCCCAGAGTCCTGGGATCAAGCCCTGCATCAGGCTCCCTGCTCGACGGGAAGCCTGCTTCTCCCTCTCCCACTCCCCCTGCTTGTGTTTCCTCTCTCGCTATCTGTCAAATAAATAAATAAAATCTTCAAAAAAAAAAAAGAAATACTGCTGAAAACTAACAAAACAAAAGACAGAGGTTAAAGAGCACTTCTGGGGCGCCTGGGTGGCTCAGTTGGTTAAGCAACTGCCTTCAGCTCAGGTCATGATCCCAGGGTCCTGGGATCGAGTCCCGCATCGGGCTCCCTGCTCTGCGGGGAGCCTGCTTCTCCCTCTCCCACTCCCCCTGCTTGTGTTCCCTCTCTCGCTGTGTCTCTCTCTGTCAAATAAATAAATAAAAAATCTTTAAAAAAAAAAAAATTCTAAAGAGCACTTCTGGTAGTTAGAAAGTTATCCAACTTGTAATGGGTTAATTTGTGTCTCCTCAAAACATGTTAAAGTCCCAACCCTCAGTACCTGTGAATATGATCTTATTTGGAAACAGGGTCTTTGCAGTTGATCAAGTTAAGATGAGGTCATCACAGTGGGCCCTAATCCAATACAACTGGTATACTTAAGGAAAAAAAAAAAGAGGACATTCGGGGCACCTGGGTGGCTCCGTTGGTTAGGCGACTGCCTTCGGCTCAGGTCATGATCCCAGGGTCCTCGGATCAAGCCCCCCTCAGGCTCCCTGCTTGGCGGGAGGCCTGCTTCTCCCTCTCCCACTCCCCCTGCTTGTGTTCCGTCTCTCACTGTCTCTCTCTCTCTCTCTGTCAATTAAATAAATAAAATCTTAAAAAAAAAAGACATTTGGACCCAGAGACAGACATGCATAGAAGGAAATGATGTGAAGTCACAGAACACCATGTGTAAGGCAAGGGATGCCTGAGGCTACCAAGAGCTAAGAGAGGGAAGAACAGATTCTCTCTCTCAGCCCTCAGAAGGAAGCAGCCCTGGTGACACCTTGATTTTGGACTTCTAGGCTCCAGAACTGTGAAAAAATAAATTTCTGTTCTTTGAACCACCCAATTTACAGTACCTTTGTTATGGCAGCCCCAGGAAACTAATACACAAAAGAAGGAAAAAAAATAAACAACAAATTGGAGGGCAGAGGATGGTATGAGGTAAAAATCCTCATTATTCATACTGGAGAAGTAGAAAATCAAGTAAGGTGACTTTTTTAAAAAGGTTAAAAAAAGAAACAGCAATAAAAGTATATTATCTAGCTTTACAAATGGAGGTCATCAAAAACCAGTCTTGGGGCGCCTGGGTGGTTCAGTTGGTTAAGCGTCTGTCTTCAGCTCAGGGCATGTTCCCAGGGTCCTGGGATCGAGCCTGTGTTGGGCTCCCTGCTCAGCGGGGAGCCTGCTTCTCCCTTTCCCTCTGCTGCTCCCCGTCCTTGTGCTATCTCGCTCATGTTCATTCTCTCTCAAATAAATAAAATCTTAAAAAAAAAAGTCTCAAAAACAATTAAAGCCTATCTCAGCGGAGTGGGATAGGGAGCTGAAGAACATGTTTATTTCAGGCTCTTTTGCAGTATTTTCTTTATAACCTAGTGTATGCATATTACAGTAAGAATTAAAATTTTTTTAAAGTTATAGAACATGCATAGTATAATCTTACCTTTACAAAAAATTATGATAACTGGATTTTTAAAATGGACAAAGTACTTGAATAGACATTTCTCCAAAGAAGATATCCAAATGGTCAATAAGCAGATGAAAAGATGCTCTCAACATCACTAATCACTAGGGAAATGAAAAGCAAAACCACAACAGGATACCACTTTACACCCATTTGTATGCCTATTATTAAAAAATGAGATATTACCTCACACCTGTCAAAATGGCTAAAATAAAAAACACAAGAAACAACAGGTGTTAGAGAGGATGTGGAGAAAGATGAACCCTCTAGCGTTGGTGGCAACGCAAACTGGTACAGCCACTGTGGAAAACAATACAGTGGTTCCTCAAAAAGTTTAAGTTCCTCAAAAAACAACCCTATGATCTGGTAATTGCACTACTGGGTATTTAGCCAAGACATACAAATACACTAATTCAAAGGAATATGTGTACTGCTATGTTTATAGCAGCATTTTTATATATATATATATATATTTTTTTTAAGATATTATTTATTTGAGATAGAGAGAGACAGTGAGAGCAGGAACACAAGCAAGGGGAGTGGGAGAGGGAAAAGAAAGCTTCCTGCCGAGCAGGGAGCCCGATGTAGGGCTCGA
This sequence comes from Neomonachus schauinslandi, assembly GCF_002201575.2. NCBI lineage: Eukaryota > Metazoa > Chordata > Mammalia > Carnivora > Phocidae > Neomonachus > Neomonachus schauinslandi. Next base: position 109,274,451 of record NC_058412.1, read on the forward strand.
TCCCAAGGCCCTGGGATCATGACCTGAGCCGAAGACAGACGCTTAACGACTGAGCCACCCAGGCGCCCCTATAGCAGCATTATTTACAATAGCCAAATTATGAAAGCACGCCAATGGTCCACTGATACATGAATGGATAAAGAAGATTTGGGGTGTGTACGTATATACACACAAACACACACAGAGGAATAATATTCAGCCATTAAAAAAAGAATGAAATCCTGCCATTTGCAATGACATGGGATGGAGCTAGAGAATACAATGCTAAGCAAAGTAAAACAGAGAAAGACAAATACCATGTGATTTTACTCAAAAGTGTAATTCAAGAAACAAATGAGCAAACGAAAAAAAGAGAGAGAAAGAAAAAAACAAAGAAACAGACTCCTAACTACAGAGAACAAACTGATGGTTACCAGAGGGGAGGTGAGTAGGGAGCATGGGGGAAATAGATGATGGGGAATAAGGAGTGCACTTGTGATGAACTCAGGGTGATGTATGGAAGTGCTGAATCACTATATTGTACACCTGAAACTAATTTAACACTGTATGTTAACTATACTGGAATTAAAAAAAATTTTTTTAAAGATTTTATTTATTTATTTATTTGACAGAGAGAGAGACAGCGAGAGCAGGAACACAAGCAGGGGGAGTGGGAAAGAGAGAAGCAGGTTTGCCGCGGAGCAGGGAGCCCGATGCGGGGCTCGATCCCAGGACCCTGGGATCATGACCTGAGCCGAAGGCAGATGCTTAGTGACTGAGCCACCCAGGCGCCCCTGGAATTAAAATTTTTAAAAAATAAATGAATACCAAAAAAAAAAACCCCCCAAAGTAAGTGCTGGTGAGGATACAGAAAAATCAGAACCCTTGTGCAGTAATGATGGGACTGTAAAATGGTACAGCCACTGCAGAAAACAGTATGGCGGTTCTTCAAAAAAAAAAAAAACAAAAAAACAAAAACCCTGAACATGGAATTAACGACCATCTGGTCTAGCAATTCCACTTCTAAGTACCTACCCCGAAAGAACTGAAAGCAGAGACTTGAAGAGATACCTGTATACCAATATTCATTATGGCATTATTCGCAATAGCCAAAGGTGGAGAAAACTCAAATGTCCGCAAAAAGATGAAGGGATGAATAAAATGTGGTATATACATACAACAGAGTATTATTCAGCCTTAAAAAGCAAATTGTTATACATGCTACAATATGGATGAAACCTGAAGACCTTACGCTAACTGAAATAAGCCAGACACAAAAAGATGAATATTGTAGACTTCCATTTACATGAACTACCTAGAGTAATCAAATTCATAGAAATGGAAAGTATAATGAATGGTGGTTGCCAGGGGTTGGAGGAATGGGATTTAGTGTATAATGAGTTGGTTTCAGTTGGGGATGATTAAAAAGTTCTGGAGATGGATGGTGGTGATGGCTGCACGACAATGTGAATACACTTAATGCCAAAGAATGGTACACTTAAAAATGATGAAAATGGTAAATTTTATGTTGTGTATATTTTACCAAGGAAACAACAAAAAGGAAATATGTATACAAACACATTAACCTATAAAACCTTTTCAGTGCTGCAGAGGCTCTCATGCCTCACTCTAGTCATGACCTCCCACCTTCTGCTAAGGGAACCACTAGTCTGACTACCATCATATCTCATCTTCTGGTAACTGAACTACATCCACTTTTTCTGTGTCTGGCTTCTTTCACTCAACATTATATCTCTAAGATTCATCCATATTGTTATGTGTAGTGGTAGTCTGTTCCTTTCTATTGCTGAAAAAAATTCCATTATATGACTATATCACAATTTATATTTACCTATTCACCTATTTTTGGACATTTGATTATTTCCATTTTTTAAGCTATTACAAATAAAGCTTCAGTGTACATTTATATGTAAATGGAGTGGCAGAGAACCTGATTTTAGCTTTATTTTGCGAGGACACGAACTCTGGTGACAAAGCCTCCTTGCAGCTCTGGTTTTCTTTCTTACCTTAGTTACTTGAACTGCATCATCCATCACCACTCACTGGAATTCCATAAATAACCTTTTTTTTTTTTTTTTTTTTTGGTGTGTCACCCGCAACTAGCAAAGGAAAAAACCTTTAGAAAAACAAAACAGCCCTATTTAGACCCACGGATTGTTCCCAGGGAGAGGAATACACTCTAACAAGATGTCTCATAGAGCTCCATCTTAAATAATTCAGATCTCTGAAGAGCTCATGGGAACTGAATTCAATGAGAAATCAGGTCTTTCCAGGGAAAGCAGTACTCCTCCTCTCTTATCCCAAAACTAGGACTATTCTACTGCACTGTTCCTCTAGGGGACATCTGGCAATGACTGAAAATACTTTTGATTGTCTTGCTTGGGTTTTGTTCGTTTGTTTGTTTTTAAGTAGTCCAGGTGATTCCACTGTGCAGCCAGGGCTGAGAACCATTCTCCCATCTATTCTTCTGGATCTCATCCTTTCTTCTCCATCTATCTTCAGCCTCGGTTCTCTTTAGAACCCCAGATCTATGTATACCCTTGTCTTCTAGACTTGCATATCTCACAAGCACCTCTGATTCAAATAACCAACACTCAGAGAAATACGTTATTTTATTTTATACCTGTTCCCCAATTGCTTATCCCAGTGGATAAAAATCACCACTTATCCCAGGAGTCAGCCAACTTTTTCTATAAAGAGCCACACAGTAAATATTTGGCTTTGCAGATAATACAGCCTCTGTCACAATTATTTAGCTCTGCGGTTTTAGCACAAAAGGAGCCAGACAACAAGGCTGAGCATAGATGTAGTCTAACAAAGCTTTATAAACACTGAAATTTGAATTTTATGTAATTTCCCCATGTCCATGTCATAATTTACTTCTGATTTTTTTAACCACTTCAAGAGGTAAAAACAGTTGTTTCCGGGCTGTGCAAAAGATATCAGCAGGTCACAGTTTGCCAGCTCTGATCTATCCCCTTGCCCAAACCAGAAATCCCAGTTGTCCCAATTCCTTCCTTTCTCTTAGTCACCAGAGTCCATCATTACCTCCAGCAAAGTACTTGTCACAAACTACTGCAACTGTTTATGGCCTCCCTCCACAGACAGTAAGATCCTTGAGGTTAAGAACTATGTCTTAATAATATTCACAGAGGGGCGCGTGGGTGGCTCAGTCAGTTAAGCACCCAACTCTTGATTTTGGCTTAGGTCATGATCTCAGGGTCGTGAGATCCAGCCTCAAGAGGCTCCGTGCTGGGTGTAGAGCCCGCTTAAGATTCTCTCTCTCCCCCTCTCTCTCTGCCCCTCCCTGCTCACTTTCTCTCTCTCAAAAAAAAATTATTTTAATATTCATAGAGCTCAGCAGAATTCCTAGAACACATACTGTAAGCAATCTACAAAAAGGCTCTTTTGGGGGCACCTGGGTGGCTCAGTCAGTTAAGCATTTGACTTCAGCTCAGGTCATGATCTCAGGATCCTGGGATTGAGCCCTGCGTCTCCCTCTGCTTCTCCCCTTGCCTCTCCACCCCCGCTTGTGTGCTCGCTCTCTCTCAAATAAATAGAATAAAAAAAAAAAAAAAGACTCTTTTTTATTATTATTTTTTTAAGTAATCTCTACCGTGGGGTGCGAACATACAACCCCAAGGTCAAGAGCAGCATGCTCTACTGACTGAGTCAGCCTGGCACCCCAGGCTCTTTGTTCCTAAGTCTTTCCCCTAGTTCAAAACAGAGAAAGTTAATGGTATACCCCACGAATTCGACTCTTTCCTATTCTGAGAGCAGTTTCTTTTTAGTTTAGCTTATTCTTGAACTTGATAATAGTAAGGTTTAAAAAGACAAACACCAAATTTTTAAAAGCATTAAATAAAGGCCCAGGCAAACATGGAACATATACCTTATTAAGTATAAATAATAATGATCATTACTATTCAATGACTTAATAATTGCTTAGTTTCTGTTTTCTGGGTGTTTTTTCTGCTTTTATCTTTGAAATAATCGACTTGGTCAAATCTTGGGAGATGCCAGTTCCGTGCCTGATTACCAATTAGAGATAACCAAGCACATGAAAAAGCAGCAGCTCAACAAGGATCAGAATAATAACCATTTATTAAGTGCTTATTATGTGTCAGGCACTGTATCAAACTGTATAATGTACATTTAACATTATCTCTGAAACAAGTACAGGAAATAGATGCTTCATTTTGCAGATGAAAAACTGTGGCACAGATCAGTTAAATAACTTGTCTGCAGTCAAACAACTGGTAAGTGGCAAAGATCAGACTCAAATCCAGGGATACTGATTCCAAAATCTATGCTCTCACTCCCTGGTTGAATAGGGCCTCTAACCAATGTACATCAATAGCCATTTGAGAAAAGGGCTTCCCTCCAGAAGGAGCTAAATGGAAAGTTTTGAAGCCCTGTTTGAAATGTATCATAACTGCCATATAATTACAAAACTCCTAAGTATGGCGCAATGTACACAGCCAGTGAGACTTTCTAATCACTGTCTAACTGAATAAAATAAATTGGAAGAGCCAATTCCTTGATATAGCAGAACCTCCTACTCCAAAGATGGGAAACAAAACCTTATGGCAAATTAAAGAGACACTGCCATGATTTCATTTCCTACTGTTAATAGAGCCAATGCCAGGAAGTCTCATGCTTACTATAGCAACCACTGGTCTTGCTATTCACCAAGTTTCTGCCTTTTTGCTTCCTCAGGAAGTAGACAGGAAAATCACACTCCTGATCTCTTTTTTAAAGAGGAGCTGCCATTTAAAAATAGAAATTAATAAATGAATATGTAAAAATCAGTTTTATGGTTTGGCTGACACCCAATATCTCTGTATATTAAGCTCAATCTTTAAAGCACAGAGTCATCTTTTTTATCTTGCAACACAGCAATCTAGGAAATGTACTAAAATCTCCAGTTACTATAATCTAGAAATGCTGGATAAATACTAACGTACTTTGAGAAGCTTAGCTAAGTTCTAAGAAAGCAAACAAAACTGCCAGTGGCATGAAACAAAACGTGAACCAGAGCTGGGGGGCATCTAGCTGGCTCAGTCACTGGAGCACATGATTCTTGATCTCGGGGTTGTGAGTTCAAGCCTCACACTGGGGGTAGAGATTATTTTAAAATAAAATCTAGGGGCGCCTGGGTGGCTCAGTCGTTGAGCATCTGCCTTCGGCTCAGGTCATGATCCCAGGGCCCTGGGATCGAGCCTTGCATTGGGCTCCCTGCTCCTCGGGAAGCCTGCTTCTCCCTTTCCTACTCCCCCTGCTTGTGTTCCCTCTCTCACTGTGTCTCTCTCTGTCAAATGAATAAATAAAATCTTTAAAAAAAACAAAATAAAATAAAATAAAAAAGAAAAAACCCAAAAAAACAAAAGACAAAAGACAGAGCTGGAAGTATGAGCAGACTTCTGTATTGGCCCCAGAAATATGTGTGAAGACATTTGAATAAATAAGGCAAATTGAAGGAAAGGAGACAGGAAGCAGGCTCCTGAGAAAGATGTGAAATTGGATCTAAGACCTCTTGCAAAACTGTGGCCCTGAAAGGACTACACTCTGAATGAAAATATACAAGAAAAAATCTACCTGCATAAACAAGACCACAAAGTTTGTCTACCTCAGTTTGAGCTGGGGCAAGAGGAGGAAAGGCTCCTTTGAGAATTTGAAACCACAGACATATGCTTCATATGGATTTGAGGTCTAAATTTACTTTTTCTTATGATCCAGGGCCCACTTTCCCTATGGGAAATTAACAAAACTGGCCTGTGCCAGTTATGACACTAGACATCTTTAGTACAAACAAAAATAAACCCACTGTGGAAAAGCAAGCCCTCAACACAAAATGCACAGGATTCAGAAAACAGAACAGTCTCATAAAGACTATAAAATGAGTTTAACAATGATTAAGATAAAAGCATCAAAACCATAAGGAAGGCATAAAACACTTTAAAAAGAAGAAAATGGAACAACCAAATGGAGCTTCCAAAATATAAATATTCACTGAAATCTAAAATTTTATAGACAGGTAAACCACTAGAAAAGACACAGCTGAAGAGAGAATTAATAAACTTGAAAATATATCTAAAGAATTTATCCAAAATGCTGCACAGAGAAATAAATATACCCTGACCTAGAAAAATAAGTGCAGAGCTAAAAGTTCTAAAGCTGATTATAAAATTTACATAGAAATGAAAAGAACGTAGAATAGCCAAAACAATGCTGATTTTTAAAAAAGAGCGAAATAGCTGGAAGAATAATATGAGTTCAAAAAGTAAGGCCACTTTGCACTCTTTCTCCCTATAATCCAAACCATCCCAACAAACTCAGCAAATTAGGATTATAAAAAAACTTTGTCAACTTGATAGAAACTGTCTATGAAAAACTAAAGCTAATGCCACATTTAATGGTGAAATACTGAATACCTCCTCCCAAAATCAGGAACAAGGCAAGAATACCCACTTTACCATTTTTATTCAACATTATATTGGAGGGTCCTAGCCAGTGCAACAAAGCAAGAAAAATAAATTAAAAACTATCTATGTTGGAAAAGAAACAGTAAAACTATATTTACAGAGAACATGATCTTATAGATAGAAAACCTTAAGAAGGGAGCGCCTGGGTGGCTCAGTCGTTAAGCATCTGTCTTCGGCTCGGGTCATGATCCCAGGGTCCTGGGACCAAGCTCCGCATCAGGCTCCCTGCTCTGTGGGAGACCTGCTTCTCCCTCCCCCATTCCCCCTGCTGTGTTCCCTCTCTTGCTGTGTCTCTGTCAAATAAATAAATAAAATCTTAAAAAAAAAAAAAAAAGAAAACCTTAAGTCTAAAGAAGAGTTAGTAAAAAAAAATAAGTTTAACAAAGTAGCAGAATATAAGGTCAACATAAAATAAACATATACATAAATATCGATTGTATCTTTATATATTATCAATAAATAGTTGGAAATCGAAATATCTTAAAATACCATTTATAAGAGAATTTTAAAAACACACAAATTACTGAGGGATGAATATTAACAAGAGATGTACAAGACCTGTACTCTGAAAACTACAAAACACTGCTGAACTTACAGAATACTTAAATAAATGGAGATACATAATCTGTTCATGTATCAAAAGACTCACTGTTGTTAAGATGTCCATTTGTCCCAAACTAATCTACAGAGTCAATGGAATCTCAAATTCTCAGGTTTTTTAATAGAAATTGACAAGCTGATTCTACAATTTACCTGAAAATCCAAAGATCTTATAACAGCCAAAACAATTTTGATAAAGAAAAAAAAAAAAAGGTTGGAAGACTACCTGGCAGGAAACAAGAGTATGCTATGGGTGTACAGACATATATAAATCAAAAGAATATATCAGAGAGTCCAGAAATAGAACCACACATATATGACCATTTGATTTTCTACAAAGATGCCAAGCCAATTCAATGGGGGCAGAAGAATCTCTTCCACAAGTAGGGCTAGAACAACTGGATACCCATACGGGGAAAAAATGAACTTTGCACCTTATTCTCATGCCAAATGCAAACACTAACTTGAAAGGATATTAGATCTGGACCTAAATGTAACAGCTAAAAGCATAAGAACACATAAGAAAAAAAAACTTCACAATCTTGAGACAGTGTATTAATTTGATATTACTGAGTAACAAATTACCACAAAGTTAAAGGTCAGAAGTCCATGGCTGGATTTTCTGCTAAGGATCTCACAAAGATAAACCTCAAGGTGTCGCCAGGCTGTGTTCTCATCCGTGCTTAGGATCCTCTTCCAAGTTCACATAGTTGTGGCAGAATTCAGCTCCCTGCAGCTATAGGACTAAGACACCTGTTTCTTTGCTCCTTCTCACCCAGGAGCCGCTCTCCGCTGCTACAGACCATCTGCAATCTTTGCCATATAGACCCCTCCATTTTCAAAGCCAGCAATGGAAAAAATTTCCCTCTTGCTGAAATCTCTGTTTCAAATCTTTTGAATTCTCCTGGCTCTGACTTCTAGACCCAGATTTTAAGGGTTCGTGTGATCAGGTCAGGCCTAACTGTATAATCTCCCTTTAACTGACTCAGTCAACTAATTAATAACTTAATTACATCTTTAATATCCCTTTTGCCATGTAATATAACATAATCACTGGAGTAAAATCCCATCATATTCACTGATGCTGCCCACACTCACAGGAAGGAAATAATACAAAAGAGTGCAGGTCCCTAAGACTCCTGAGGTCTTCTTAGAATTTAGTCTACTACAGATAGACAAAGACTTCTTAGACTGGACACAAAAAATATGAACTCTAAAAAAAAAAAAAAAGTGGTCAATTTGGACTTCATCAAAATTACAAATTTGGGGCGCCTGGGTGGCTCAGTTGGTTAAGCGACTGCCTTCGGCTCAGGTCATGATCCTGGAGTCCCGGGATCGAGTCCCGCATCGGGCTCCCTGCTCGGCGAGGAGCCTGCTTCTCTCTCTGACCCTCCCCCCTCTCATGTACTCTCTCTCATTCTCGCTCTCTCAAATAAATAAATAAAATCTTTAAAAAAAAAAAAAAAAAAAAAAATTACAAATTTCTCCTCTGTGGGAGATACCATTAAAAAACAAAACAAAAAACAAACAAAAAAAAAACAGGTGTACCTGGCTGGCTCAATTGGAGGAGCATATGACTCTTGATCTCAGGTTCATGAGTTCAAGCCCTACACTGGTTATACAGATTACTTAAATAAAACTTTAAAAATAAATTTTAAAAATTAAAAAAACAAGCCACAGGCTGGGAGAGAATATCTGTAAAATATATATGTACATAATTAATGATTGTATCCAGAATATATAAAAAACCCTTACAATTCAAGCATAAGATACTATTAACAAATAATCCAACAAACAAATGGGCAAAGGATTTAAGATGACATTTCACAAAAGCACATATACAAATGGCCAATAAGGACATAAACAGATATCGAAGGTAGGATCACTAGTAAATATCACTAATCACTAGGAAAATGCAAATAGAACCATAATGAGACACCCATAATGGCTAAAAAGTAAAAGGCCAACAATGCCAAGTGTTGGTGAAGATGTGGAGGGAATGAAACTCTTGCACATTGCTGATGAGAATGTAAAGTGTAAAACGATGGAAAACAATTTGGCAGGTTCTTATAAAATTAAACATACACTTAAACCATAAAACCCAGTAGCAATTCTACTTCTAAGATTTACCCAAAAGAAACAAAGACCTATATCTAAGCAAAGACTTGAACACATATGCTCCTAGCAGCTTTATTCATAAGGGAATCAAACTAAAAAAACCTAAATACTTATTAACATATGGAAGATAAACTATAGTATATTCACACAATGGAATACTTCTCAGAAAAAAGAAACAAAGGAATTGACTACTAATATACCTAACAACATGGATGAAGGTCAAAAACATCATGCTCACTCTTAACTTAAGCAGCCTGAGGTGATCTCTGAAAATGGCTCACTATTCACTTGACCCAGAATACCCTAACAAAATTATGCAATCAAGAAGTTCAAATCTTCGTGTTCACTTTAAGAACACACAGGCCATCAAGAGTATGCATATCTGAAAAGCCACCGAGTATCTGAAGAATGTCACTTTGTAAAAAAAGCAAAGTGTGTCATTCCATCGCTACTGTGGTGGAGGTGGTAGGTGTGCCTAGGCCAAAGAGTGGGGCTGCACACAGGGTCCGTGGCCCAAAAAGAGTGCTGAATTTTTACTGCACATGCTTAAAAACGCAGACAGTAATGCTGAACTTAAGGGTTCAGATGTTGATCCTCTGATCATGGAGCACATCCAAGTGAACAAAGCCCCCAAGATGCAGCGTAGAACTTACAGAGCTCATAGTCAGATTAACCCATACATGACTCTCCCTGCCACACTGAGATGCTCCTTACCAGAAAAAGAGCAGGCTGTTCCTAAGCCAGATGAGGAGGTTGCACAGAAGGAAAAGATATCCCAGAAGAAACTAAAGAAACAAAAACTTAAGGTCCAGGAGTAAGTTCTGCATAAAATAAATGCAAATACAATTAAAAACAAAAACAAAACCCAAAAAACATCATGCTCAGTGAAAGAATCAAGACAAAAGTATACATACTATAAACAATGTAGAAAAGACCAATGTAGGGGCTTCTGAGTGGCTCAGTCCAACTCCTGGTTTCAGCTCAGGTCATGATCTCAAGGTCATGAGATCGAACCCCTGTGTCAGGTTCTGCATTCAGCATGGGGTCTGCTTGAGATTCTCCCTGCCTCCCTCTACCTCTGCCCTCCCCCCACTCACACGCTCTCTGTCTTAAAAAAAAAAAAAAAAAGACAAATGTAATCTGTAGTGACAGAGAGCAGATCCCAATTGCCAGGGGCCCAACAAGGGGATGGAGAGGAATAACTAGGAAGGACACAAGGGAACTTTTTGGGGTTAAAGAAATGATTATACTTCAATCAAGTTGATTTTTAAAAGACTATTCATATTGTCTTTTAAAATGTATATAATGTATATTATAATGTATATCGTATCTAACATACATAATATACATATACTATCATATATAATATACATATCATGTATATTATAATGTATATCATTAATATTTGATATCCTGAAGACACGCCTGCAATACAATCTTGCCGAGCAGTCATTCATAACAAACCCAACATACAATGCAAAAGATGAGATAAAACAGAAGCTAACAGCTAATTAATAGCTATTTAAAGTCTATGTATTGAATGTTATACACCATATTAATAAAGAAGCAAAACACATGATCATCTCAATGCAGAAAAAGCATTTAAAGTCAGACACCCCTTCATCACAAAAATACTCACAATGCTCACAGTGCACACTGTCCACTATGCATTTTTTGTTTGTCATCTCACAAATCCACAAATTTACCCACTTTTCCACAGATTCACCATGCATTACATATGTTAGCACTTTCTGGAATGACCTCATGTACAGATCAGCAAGCATCATCTTCCTTTTTCTGGATATATCTTACTGTTGATTCATTAACACTGAACTAATAGCCAACAGCACTTTATGACTGAACAAAGCTTATCTAATGTGAGTGTGTATCACATGCACAGATGGATGCATATATAAGTATACATACATGTTTGCATATGCTCTATTCACTTACAGGGCCTAGGGGCAGCCATAACCCAGTAGAACAATCATACCTAGCATCTAGACCTGGTTTCTAAATACATCCTCCAATAAAAGGAACCATTTCAATCCTTGGTGAAATGACTGATTTCAGAGCTGGGGCAGGAAAAGTACAGGAAGAGACTGGAACATCTTGTACCACAAAGTCAGGAAGGGAAGTGATCAAAGAATGACAGAACATGTCAAAAGGATATAGGAGCCAGCTTGAAGCCAGAGGCACCCACTAGCCAAATCTGGGACAAATTCAGCATCAAAGTAACATGATATTAATACATAATAACTCAATGAATAAAATAGAAATGCATAAATACATATGAATTTAAGTTAATACATAAACGGGGAAAAGAGGCTTTTCCTTATAATGATATGTCAATTGACAAATGTGAAAGAAATGATAAAATTAGAAAAATCATCATTTGGCAACCATTGGAGTAATAATCCCGCCAAGAAATACCAATGACGCGGGCGCCTGGGTGGCTCAGTTGGTTAAACGACTGCCTTCAGCTCAGGTCATGATCCTGGAGTCCCGGGATCGGGTCCCATGTCGGGCTCCCTGCTCAGCAGGGAGTCTGCTTCTCTCTCTGACCCTCCCCCCTCTCATGCTCTCTATCTCATTCTCTCTCTCAAATAAATAAATAAAATCTTTAAAAAAAAAAAAAAGAAAAGAAATACTAATGACGCTAAAACTAGTGGGGGAAAGCTTCATAGGGAATGAGGTATTCACATGGTCTCAAAGTGCTTCCTCCTCACAAAGTATTTACTGGCTACAAAGGAAAAAATAGGTAAATTTATAGTAGAGAAAACCACCAGACCCTATCTTAATCAAGTGATCACGATTAACATAAGAAATGAGACACACAGAAACAGTGTACCTCCTGACAAAACCAAGTAAGAATACAGCACCATTTATGTGGTATTCCTGACAAAATGCACATTCTGAATCTAACACCATGAAGAAACATCAGGCCCAAACTGAGACATAATCTTCAAAATAATTAGCCTATGCTCTTCAAAAATATCAAGATGATCAAGTCAAAGACAGGACAACAAAATTTCATGTGTGATTCTGAACTGGATCCTCTGCTTTACAGATTATTATTGGGACAATTGGTAAAACTTGAATGGGATCTGAGGATTAGCTGGTACTACTGTATCACTGTTAAGCTCCGGATTTTAATGGATGTATTGTGGCTACATGGGAGAATGTCCCCATTTGTAGGAAATACACACTGAAGTATTCAAAGCTGATGGAGCATCAAGTGAGCAACTTACTCTCAAATGGCTCAGGGAGGGAAAAGGCTCTTTGTACTATTACTGCAACTTCTCTGTAAACTTAAAATTATTTCAAAATAAAGGACAAAATGCAATATTAACAACAAAAAAGCACATACCAATGTCTCAGGATTATAAAACATAATTCTTCGTCAGTAAAATTTCTGGATAGAAAAGTACCCCATTACCCTCACTTTTTTTTTTTTAAGATATTATTTATTTGACAGAGCACACAAGCAGGGGGAGTGGCAGGCAGAGGGTGAAGCAGGCTCCCTGCAGAGCAGGGGGAGCCCAATGTAGGACTCGATCCGAGGACCCCGGGATCATGACCCAAGCCAAAGGCAGTCACCCAACCAACTGAGCCATCCAGGCACCCCTACCCTCCCTTACTTTTACTAGCTTTTCTAATAATATATCTCATTTTCTTTTTTTTTTAAGATTTTATTTATTTATTTGACAGAGAGAGACACAGCGAGAAACACAAGCAGGGGAAGGCGGAGAAGGAGGCTTCCCGTGGAGCAGGGAACCCGATGTGGGGCTCGAGCCCAGGACCCTGGGATCATGACCTGAGCTGAAGGCAAATGCTTAAAGACTGAGCCACCCAGGCACCCCTATATCTCATTTTCATAGCACTTCCAAATAGAAATTTCCGTGATGATGGAAATGTTCTACATATATACTGGCCAACACACTAGCACCCAGGGCTGAGAACTATCATATTGGAAGTACAGAACTAGAGAACAGTAGTAAAAGCCATAAAAGATTAAAGAACTTCTTCATTTCAAAAGTAGTTTTAGGGCGCCTGGGTGGCTCAGTCGTTAAGCGTCTGCCTTCGGCTCAGGTCATGATCCCAGAGTCCTGGGATCGAGTCTCACATCGGGCTCCCTGCTCTGCGGGAAGCCTGCTTCTCCCTCTCCCACTCCCCCTGCTTGTGTTCCTGCTCTCGCTGTGTCTCTCTCTGTCAAATAAATAAATAAAATCTTTAAAAAAATTAAAAAAATAAAAAATAGTTTTAATACTAATTAAATTTTAAAACTAAGTTACTTTTTCTGTACTTGTTGATAGACTAATGACCTATATTTTTCAAAAATCCCGTTTCCTAATTTCTTAATCAAGTCTGAGTATCTATTAGAAGTAACTGCCTACTTGGGGCACCTGGATGGCTCAGTCGGTTAAACATCCAATTCTTGATTTAGGCTCAGGTCATGATCTCAGGGTTGTGAGACAGAGCCCCATGTCAGGCCCTGTGCTGGGCTTGGAGCCTGCTGAAGATTCTCTCTCTCCGGGGCACCTGGGTGGCTCAGCGGGTTGAGCGTCTGCCTTCAGCCCAGGTCATGATCTTGGGTCCTGGGATGGAGCCCTGAGTCAGGCTCTCTGCTCAGTGGGGAGTCTGCTTCTCCCTCTCCTTCTGTGTGCTGTTTCTCTCTCTCAAATAAATAAAATAAAATCTTAAAAAAAAAAATTCTCTCTCCCTCTTTCTCTGCCCCCCCCCAAAAGAAGTAATCACCTATCTTTAAGAGCAGTTTTTGTTTTTCTTTAAACTGACTTTCCTTTTAGTATACCATTCCTACTGATTCATACTCATATCTTGTCTACTTCTTGAAGTATGCCTTCTTAAAATCTAGGGACATGAACATGTCTACCCAGTATTCCCAATTATGGCTCTCACAGATCACAAAGTCATTTTCTCCCAAACTTCTTGTGATTTACACCTTACTTTTACTCCCTCTCATATTCCTCTTTCCCCCAGTTGTAACTGCTACACTGTATATTAAGTGGTATTACAACTTTATTTTCTGCCATTCTCAAGGTAATTAAGTTTCCTCTTGATCAGCTTATTTCAATACAATTGCATTATTTCTTTTCCACATGAAATAATACTTACTACTTAGCTAATCATTCCAGTATTTTAAACCAAGGTCTAAAAGCCAAAATCTAGTTTAATGACATCACCTTCATGGACTATAGGAAAAGAACAACAGCATGCTTCATGTGCATCAAATTCTACAACTCCTGATTTGAAAACAAATGCAAAGTAAAATTCTTATCCCTTGTGAATCACCTTGGTAACCAAATGCCTTGAGCGAATGCAGCAGCATTACCCACCTACGAGGTTCTGTTATTGTTCATGACTGACTTAATTCAGAACTAGAAAAAAAACGGTCTTGTATTCAACAGGTCCATGAAGTTAATACCTATGCCAAACATCTTTAGAAACATTTAACAAATCCAGGAAAATCAAGAATTCTACCAAAGACAGAATTTTAAGAGTTGATTTAAAAGAATCCCTCCACCCCTCTTGCTTCTACCTTTTTAAAAAGATTTATTTACTTAACATGCGCGTGTGTGGGGGAGGGAGGGTGGACAGAGGGAGAGCGAGAATCCCAAGCTGACTCCACACTGAGCATGGAGCTCGTTGCAATGTTTGATCCCATGACCAGGAGACCATGACCCAAACTGAAATCAAGAGTAGGACACCCAAACAACTGAGTCATCCAGGTGCCCCTTCCCTCTGGCTTCTATTAATAACTATTTAAAACAAAAATAAAATTAAAAAGCAATTCAAAATCCCTAACTTCAAAATTATTTAGAAGATGCTTAATAGAAAAACTTCCATCTTAAAATCAAACCGGGATTTCCAAGTCAACATGGCATCAAGGCAAGCAGTGCCCATTATGTTGGCCTAGTAAAACACCCAAGAATATACAAAAGCCAGGACTGGCCAGGTGGGGGAACCTGACAGGGCCTAACCTCCATGCTGTCTTCTAAACCAGAGCAACATGTATAGCATAGCAGAGGCAGGAAAGAGAAAGAATTCACCCTCTTTTCTCTACCTCTGTTAGGAAAATAGAAAATTTAGGGACCAGAAAGCCAAACAACAATTCAAAAATTTTATAAGAAAAATTTTTTTGGCTTTTTAAATACTGATAAATGTAGTATCTACTTGCTGCAAAAAACTCAAGCAATGCAGCACCTTGAGGGCTCAGCTGGTAGAGCATGTGACTCTCAATTTCAGGGTCATGAGTTCAAGCCTCACACTGAGTAGAGAGCTTACTTAAAAAAATTAAAATAGGGGTGCCTGGGTGGCTCAGTCAGTTAAGCATCTGCCTTCAGCTCAGGTCATGATCCCAGAGGCCTGAGATCATGTCCCACATTGGGCTCCCTGCTCAGTGGGAACCCTGCTTCTCCCTTTCCCTCTGCCTACCACTCCCCCTGCTTGTGTGTGCTGTCAAATAAATAAAATCTTAAAAATATTAAAAAAAAAAAAAAAGGAAAAATTAAAAAATGGGCAGCCTAAAAAAAATCTCAAGCAATACCAAAGTGTATGAAGTATAAAGTGAAAGTCTCCCATGGTTTCCTTTGCCTTTTGTGGTTCAGTACTGGATCAACACTTGATATAGTTACCAACATTAGGTTTTATTTGGTAAACTTTTTGCGCCCTTTGCCCATTTTTCTAATAGTGTTCTGGTCTGTTTCTTATACACAGATATTCTTCCATACTAGGATGACATTAACCTTTTCCTGACATATGCTTCCAAATACATTTCCCCAATTTGCAGTTTTTTTTTTTTTTTAAGAGATTTTATTTGAGAGAGAGAGTGAGAGCACAAGCGAGGGGGAGGGGGAGAGGGAGAGGGAGAGGAAGAAGCAGACTCCTCGCTGAGCAGGGAGCCTGATGGGATGCGGGGCTGGATCCCTGGCCCCTGGGATCATGACCTGAGCCGAAGGCAGACGCTAAACCCACTGAGCCACCCAGGCGCCCTTCAGTTTATCTTTTAGTTTTGTTTATATTATCTCTTTATGCAATCAAATTTTATGCTATCTTTTCCTTCTTGATTCTGGCCTTGATGTAATGCTTTATGCTAAATGGAGAGAGCAAACCATCTGTTTTAGTAAGGGCTGCAAGCTAAGAATGATTTTACACTTTTTCATGGTTGAAAAAAATAAAAAGATTATTTCATGACGTGAAAATTATGTGAAATTCAAACTCCAGTGTCCATAAATAACATCAAACACAGCTGCACTCACTCATTTACATGTTGCCTATGGGCAGCATCAACCCTACACTGGCAGAATTGAGTGGTTACTTGTATACGTGGTGTTCACAGAGCTTTGCACTGCTGCTCAGTGCACCACAAATCACAGTGAGGAAGCTATAACCCAACAGCGTTCTGACTGGCACATATGCATATTGGCATACTGAATTGTGATAGTTTACTTCTTTGTATTACCAGTGCATGGCCATCATGTCAAAACAAGAAAAGTGTATGATGTCTTGATTTAAAGCATAGTGGAGAGTGTGGGTTACTTTGTTATAAAGTCACATGAGAAAGCTTTGTGTTTATTATGCAATGACACTGTAGCTGTGCTAGAAGAATTCAATATATATCAAGATTAGCACACTAAGTAGTCATCCAATATTCCCAATTCACAGGAATGCCATGGTCTTAAAAATCCAAGAGGCTGCTCTATTAGCCAAGCAAAGAAAGTAATTTGCCAGTGATGAGATGGTTAAACCATGCTCAGCTCTAGGCACTGAAGAAATAGATTCAGAGAAAATAAACTTAAGACTACTAGTTTTTCAGCAAGACCAGTTGCTCCAAAAGTTGAGGACAAAGGGAGTAAGATTAATAATCTATTTAAAAAGGCAAATTAGTTCATGTAGATTCCCTGTTTCTCAATGAGTTGACAGATGTTACCAATACTGCTCAGTTGTTTACTCAAAGAGTCAATACCAAATTTAAACTGAATGAATAGGGGCACCTGTCTGGCTCAGTTGGTGGATCATGCGATTCTTGATCTCATGGCTGTGAGTTCAAGCCCCACAATGAGTGTAGAGATTACTTAAAAAATTAAAAAAGGAAAATCTTTAAAAACAATAAAGTGAATGAAAAATTAGCTTCCACGAATAGTCTGTTGAACAACTATAGGTCAGAAGTTGAGAAAATACTAATTCAGTACAACTTGGAAGTGGAATCTGCTAAAATGTGTTCTGATGATGGTAAAAATATGTGTGGAGTAGATTAAAGCTTAGTTGGATAATTTACAACGTTTGTTAAGATATAAGACAGTTTATTCATTATATTTTTCACCAGCAGGTACTCTGGAAAATATTTAAATTTATCATGTGTTATTAAACAAACTGTGGATGGTGTATTTCACTCGCTGTCATGGACTTAACTATTGCCAGAAATAAAAGCTGAATAACCTGACTTGCCTGACCACAGAGCAATTTGGTGCTTCGCTGTAGTAAAATTTTGTGATTTTTAATCTTTTAAGCTCAGGGCTGAGAATGAAATTTTTCAGAATGGTAAGACCTCTTGCAGATACTATTATCAAATAATGAATGGCTCTGAAACTTAGCTTTTGCTGCAGATTTATAAGATTTAATAAATTCAATCTAAAATTACCAGGGCGGGGGGCACCTGGCTGGCTCAGTTGGAATAGCGTGTGACTCCTGATCTTGGGAATGTGGGTTCCAGCCCCAGGCTGGGTGTGGAGGTTACTTAAAAATAAAACCTGGGCGCCTGGGTGGCTCAGTTGGTTAAGCAACTGCCTTCGGCTCAGGTCATGATCCTGGAGTCCCTGGATCGAGTCCCACATCGGGCTCCCTGCTTGGCAGGGAGTCTGCTTCTCCCTCTGACCTTCCCCCCTCTCATGTGCTCTCTCTCATTCTCTCTCTCTCAAATAAATAAATAAAATCTTTAAAAAAAATAAAATAAAATAAAAATAAAACCTAACAATTTTTTTTAAAAAAATGCACAACAGCATTTATATGTGAAACTTAAACTTCAATTAAGTCATTCAGACAAAAACTAATATTTGAATCATAAGCAATGTCAAAAGTTGCTTTATACACTTCCCATACTCTCAAATTTAAAATAAGAAGTGAGATCTCCATTCCTAAACAAATTTGCAGTGTATATATTTTCTTGGCTCAAAACTATAGTTTTTTAGGATTTCAATATAAGTGCAAAGAAAATTTCCATATTTCAAAGTCTATTTAACAGTGAAATTATGGAGCTTCCAACTAACCTTCAAATAGAAGTAACTAATCTATGTAATGACATGCTAAAAGGCAAATATTAAAAGAAAAATCTAATATAATTCTATAAACGCTTCCCAAGTGATTAATGTGCTCAATTAAAATCATATGCTTGGGGGATGATACCAATATATGGCTAGGGTGCGTGGGTGGTTCAGTCAATTAAGCATCCAACTTAAGGCTTAGGCTCGGGTCACGATCTCAGGGTCATGTGATCGAGCCCTGTGTGGGGCTCCCTGCTGGAGAGGGGCGTCTGCTTGATAGTCTCTCTCTCCCTCTGTCCTCCCTACTTGCATGCTCTCTCTCTCTAAAATAAATAAAACTTAAATATTTGGCATACATTTGTGTGAAGACATTTTCAAAGATGAAACATATAAAATCATATATATATCATTTATAATCAATTTTGATAATAGGAAACACTAACTCTGAACCCCAATTAAGCAAACTGTACCACCCTAAAAAAGAATTCCACTTTTTTCATTTATAAACCTATTATTACAAAAAGTTGTACTTAATAATTACTATATTTTAATTTCATCAATAAGAATTTGTGGGGGTGCCTAGGTGGCTCAGTTGGTTAAGTGTCTGCCTTCAGCTCAGGTCATGACCCCAGAGTCCTGGGACAGAGGCCAGCATAAGACTCCCTCCTCAATAGGGAGTCTGCTTCTGCCTCTTCCTCTGCACCCCCATGCGTGGCATGAAACAAATAAATAAAATCTTAAAAAAAAAAAAAAAAAAGATGGGATGCCTGGCTGGCTCGGGCGGTTAAGCATCTGCCTTCAGCTCAGGTCATGATCCCAGGGTCCTGGGATTGAGCCCCTGATCGGGCTCACTGCTCAGTGAGGAGGCTGTTTCTCCCTCTGCCCTCCCCCCACATCCCGCTTGTGTGGTCGCTCACTCTCTCTCTCTCTGACAAATAAATAAAATCTTTTAAAAAAATTTTTTTAATTAAAAAAAATTTGGGACACTTGGGTGGCTCAGTCGGTTAAGCATCTGCCTTCGGCTCAGGTCATGATCCCAGTGTCCTGGGATCAAGTCCCACATCAGGCTCTTTGCTCAGCATGGAGCCTGATTCTCCCTCTGCCCCTCTTCCCGCTCGTGCACACGCTCTCTCTCTGACAAATAAATAAAATCTTAAAAAAAAAAAAAAAAAGATTTTAAGTAATCTCTACACCCAACGTGGGACTCAAACTCAGAACCCCAAGATCAAGAGTCACATGCTCTACCAACTGAGACAGCCAGGCACTTCCTTTAATACCTTTAACTCTGTGATATATTTTACTATCCACAGAGTCAACTGTTACATACCTTCCCCACTTCTGTGGCTCTCCAATTATTGTTCTTTTTCAAAAATTTTCAAAATTTTCTCAAATATTGAATTTACTCTTCCAAATGAACTGCGCTGTGCAATCTGTCAAGCTTTCAAAAAGGTGTACCCCACTGGGCTTACAAAACATGCATTAAATCCGTAGAATAATTTGAGGAACACCCCTACTAAACCTCTATACAGTATGTCTATAATATTTAAGTCTTTCACATTCAGAAACACAGCATAAATACTGAATTTAAGGCTCTATAATTTTCTTTCTATTACTCTTGCATATTTCCTTTTTTTTAAATAAGATTTACCCACTTATTTTAGAGCGAGAGAAAGCACGAGCAGGGAGAGGGGCAGAGAGAGAGAGAGACAAATAGACTCCCCCATGCGCAGGGAGCCCAACACGGGGCTTGATCCCACATCCCTCAGACCATGACCTGAGACGAAAACCAGAGTTCAAACCAGGAGTCTGAAGCTCCACCAACTGAGCCACTCAGGCGCCCCTTGTACGTTTAAGTTAATTTGTGCTATTTCATATCATTTTTTTAAATTTAAAATTCTGCTAGTGTAGCACTTAACACAATGTATAAAGAATTAAGTTTTATAATAGGTCATCTTCACTTATTCACCCTTCTCCACCTACACCCCTCCAAAACAGGAAGCCCTCCAGGGAAAAAGATGTGTCTCATTCACCTTTGAAATCCCAGCACCTACTTAGCATGTAACAATCCAACAATCAATGTTTCTCGAATCAGCAAATACCTTGCTAAATTATGTAAACCCAATACTAAATCTTTACAAGGGATCTAAAAACAGGTGGTTTATTCATTTGCAATAGGGAAGAGATTCCTAAATCCTCCACCATTCTTGTTAACCTAAAAAATAATACATGTGTCAAAAATACCTTCCTTCTTTTAAGCCCTTCATAAATGAATTCAGTGCAAACCTTTTCTGGATTTATTATTCAACCTTATTCCTTATGTATAAATGGAACAGTCAGCATTTGCTGAATGCTCCCTATGAATTAGGCATGTGACATAGTTTAGCTCATTTACTCCTCATGACAACCCTATGATGTTATTATCCCCCATTTTGCAGATAAGGAAACTAAGGCACAGAGAGATTAAGTAACTTGTCCCGTGTTACATATCTAATAAACAGTAAAGCTGGATTTGAACCAAGGCAGTCAGCTTCAGAATCCACAAAATATTTTAATTAATTTTTTTTAAGAGAGAGTGAGTGCACACACACGTGTGCATGACAGTTGGGGGGGGGCAGAGAGAGAGGGGGAGAGAGAGAATCTCAAGCAGACTCCTTGCTCAGAGTGGAGCCTGACAGGGGCCTTGATCTCACAACCCTGAGATCATTACCTGAGCCAAAATCAAGAGTTGGATGCTTAACCGACTAAGCCATCCAGGTGCCCTTCAAAATGACTTTTAAAGAGTCATTATTTCATATTTTCATTTCATCAGCAGATAGACTTTGATGGGCCAGATGAAAACCTTCATTATGTTAAATAAAGTTCAGCTCTACAACTCCTAATATTTTGAATTTATAAAGTTCAAAACAAAAAAATCCTCAAATTAGGAACGTTTTAAAGTATTCTAAAAATGACTAAACATTAATAATTCTGTAATTTATAATCCTTCTGGTTAAATTAGACATAGAAATCTTTAGGTAAATCACTGCAGTTTTGTTTAGCAACTTGTTAATATTTAACTGAGTCACTTAAAGCTATTCAACAAAATTCCCACTCCCTTTGAGATGACCTGGAATCATTTGGCACCAACCTTCTCAAAATGTATTATTAAAGAATCTAATGCTTTTAAAAGAAAATATCAGACCAGTGTGAGCAGCTGCCAAGAATGAGTTTCCTGCCTGGTTTCCATGACTGCATCAATCTGAAACCAGCATAAGAGAAAAGACGTATCCTTGGAAACCAACTCTTTGCTTCCCTCAATTGAGAAAGGGAGTAGGAAAATGAGATAAAATGCTTCAGAATAATTTAACTTGCGTTTAATGTGCCCATTGCACATGATAATCATGGGCAAAAGTCCTGTCCCAATCAAACTTACAAGAAAGTTACGTGATGCCCAGTGGAAAACCCCAAAATGATTTTACAGACTATCTTATGATCCATATACAATATCTGATTTCAATCTTTGAAAGAAAATCACAACAGAAGCTGTACCAGTAAGTTTCATGAATATCTACTTGTGACAATATTTAGTACCCCCTCAATATCCTTACTATACAACTGCATGCCACCATCTGAATTCTCTGTACACACATCCTGTAGTGTCCTTTGTTTTAGGCATTGCAAATTGTGAAATTTCAAAATGGAAGATTTTTCCAAATCCAGGAACAGACTGAATATACTTATGAAAATACCTATACTTCATAACATAAATCCATTCATTTCAACTACACTTCTACGGCAAGAACTTCCTATGAAGTGCAAATGAGCTTTAATGAAATACATTAAGCACAGCTTGCCAGGTTTTCTTAAACCAGGGCCCTCCTTCCTTGAAGCTATAAATATACTTCCTGTCATCAATAGCAATGGCTGGAGCAACCCCTATGTTCAAAAGAACTAAAAATACATTATTGTACATATCCTCTCTTCTGCTACCCACCCACCATTCCAAGAGGAACTGACAGAGGGAAATGCAGAGCTGTGTAAAGTTCAGCTGAGAGCAGTGCAGAGATTGTAATTTTCCTTAAAAAAAAGGGGGGGGGAGGGAATACCTTCAATTGAATGATGTCTAGAGAGGTATCAGCTATTACAGGGTTGGAGTAAATTTTAAAATTTTTGGAGGAGCTATTCCTGATCACAGGTTATATTTTGTATTTCATTAACTGTTATCTGGGGACTAGTCTCATTTAATTAAACCATGTCAGGGGCATCTGGTTGGCTCAGCCATGGAGCATGCAACTTTCGATCTTAGGGTCGTGGGTTTGAGCCCCACGCTGGTGTAGAGATTATTTAAAAATAAAAATTTAAAAACCATGTTAACAGAAATTCATGCATGAGAATGATGCAAAGTGAGAACTGTCTATATATAAAAATGGCTCATGGAACCAGATGGGGGTGCTCAGCTAGCACTCTCAGTGGGGTTGGGGCCAATGAGATGGCCCTCATAGTCAGGGGATTGTTACCTAAGGGAGATGGAGCACAAAAGGACAGAAAGCCACACTGTCAATGTCAGAGAAAGGAGGAACAAATTAAAAAAGGGGAAAGACTAGAAAAAAATGCTGTGGTGTTAAAATGGAATCAGTGAAGGGAACACAGTGAAATCATGGCTTTCAACATTCTTGGGCAGATATGGATGCTTGTATATGTTTATATGCATATGTACATATATGTATAAAAATATTACAAATCTTCCAACCACAAGCACAACTCTGTGTTTCACTTCCCGCCTAAAAAGGAACATACCCCTAACAACTTCCCACCACTGTAGTAATAAAGGCTCTTACCCATGCTTTCCTCTTGGCTCCTTCTGCCTCCCGACAGACCCTGGTGCTTCCCCCATGTGACGGACCCTGCATAGGATGGTGTGCCTCCTGCTTCTGGGAACTACAAGTAAACTTCCTTCAATGGCACTGACCTCTTCATGGCACCACTCAGTCATACTTATAAATTAAATGCTGTTATTTAATTTATATTATTTAAAAATAATATCCTACGTCTGACTTCTAATACATCCTCGGGGCAGCTGGGTGGCTCAATCAGTTAAGCATTTGCCTTCAGTTCAGGTCATGATCTCGGGGTCCTGGGATCGAGCCCCATAATGGGCTCCCTGTTCAGGAGGGAGTCTGCTTTTCTCTCTTCCCACCACTCATGCTCTCTCTCTCTCACACGTTCTCTCTCCCAAATAAATCTTAAAAAAACAAATAAATAAATACATCCTCTAACAAAAGAAACCAGAGTTCCTTCATGAAATGGTTGATTCTAGGACTGGGCATGGAAAACCTGTGCCAAAAAGTAAGAAAAGTAAGTGATCTGGGGCCTGGGTGGCTCAGTTGGTTAAGCACCTGCCTTTGGCTTGGGTCATGATCCCAGGGTCCTGGGATAGAGCCCCGCATGGTGGGCTCCCTGCTCAGCAGGGGACCTGCTTCTCCTTCTCCTCCCAGCTCCTGCTCTATCTCTGTTGCTCTCTCTCTGTCTCTCTCAAATAAATAAATAAAATTTTTTTAAAAAGTAAGCGATCAAAGAATGATGGGGACATGAAGAAAAGGCATAGGAGCCAGCTTGAAAGAGTTCCCACTGACCAAATCAGAGATAATCTGAGCATCAAAACAAATGAAAAATTAGTAAAACAGGAATCCAGGAGTCCATGCTGATTATGTTTAAATGATTTTTTTTTAGAAAACAGGGAGGGGCGCCTGGGTGGCTCAGTTGGTTAAGCCGCCGCCTTCAGCTCAGGTCATGGTCCCAGGGTCCTGGGATCGAGCCCCGCATCGGGCTCCTTGCTCTGTGGGGAGCCTGCTTCTCCCTCTCCCTCTGCCTGCCGCTCCCCCTGCTTGTGATCTCTCTCTCCCTATCTCTCTCTCTGTGTCAAATAAATAAATAAAATCTTTAAAAAAAAAACCAAAAAAAACAGGGAGAGAAAGCTTTTCTTTACAGTGAAATGCCAAATTATGAATGCTGGAAGGAATGATGAAATTTTTTAAATTCACCATCTGGCAACCCCTTAGTAATAACTGATTCAGGCACAAATCATCAATGGATGCAAAAACAAGTAGGTGAAAATTTGATGAGAAATGGGCTATTTATATAGCCTCAGAGTATCATGCCACAAAATGCGTATTATTTACTTATTAATTAGAGTAAATACTTTTGAACTAACTTACAGTATACAAACCTGTCATCTTAACCAAGTGATAAAATTTCACATAACCAGTAATAGGACAAGGTGCCATGTGCCTCCTGATACAATGTAGTGAAATGAACACAACATCAGGGCTGTGGTGTTCCCGCCAAAAATGCATAACCTAAATCTACTGATGAGGAAATATCAGACTAACCCAAACTGAGGAACATTTTTACAAAGTAACGGGCCTATTCTTCAAAACTGTCAAAATAACTAAAACAAGACTGAGGAACTATTCAAAATTGAAGGAGACTAAAGAGGCATGACAAGTAAAGACATGGCTGTGAATGGTCTCTGAATCTGAGTTACAAGGAGAAAGGGAAGAGGTTTTTCTGCTTTTGTTTTTGGAGGGAGGAGTTTTTTCTTTTTCTTTTTTCTTTTTTTGCTGTAAAGAACATAATTGGGAGATCAGCGAAATGTAAGTGGTGTTGTGTCTGTGAATCAGACAGCAGTATTATATCAATATTTATTTCGTGATTTTAATGGGTATGCTGTGGTTATACAGGAGAATATCCTTGTTTTTAGGAAATACACACTGATTTAGAGGTAAGAGAGCATTATGTCTGCAACTTATTTCTCAAATGATTCAGAAAAACTATATAAACAGGGGCATCTGGGTGGCTCAGCTGGTTGGGTGGCCGACTCTTGATTTTGGCTCAAATCATGACCTCAGGGTTCTGCAATCAAGCTCTGTGATGGTCTCCTCACTCAGTGGGGAGTCTGCTCAAGGATTTTTCTCTCTCTCCCTCTGCCCCTCCCCCACCCTCGCTCACTTGCGCACACATGCACACTCAAATAAATCTTTAAAAAAGAAAAAAAGAAAAACTGTATAAACAGAAGGATAAAGTGACAAAGATAAAGCAACTGTGGCCAAACTTAACATTAACAATGTGGAATCTGGGGGCATGTGGGCGGCGCAGTCAGTTAAGCGGAAGCCTTCGGCTCAGGTCATGATCCCAGGGTCCTGGATCCAGCCCCACATCGGCCTCTCTGCTCAGCGGGGAGCCTGCTTCTCCCTCTCCCACTCCCCCTGCTTGTGTTCCCTCTCTCACTGTAGTCTTTGTCAAATAAATAAATAAAATTAAAAAAAAAAAAAACAACAATGTGGAATCTGGGGGAAGGATATACTAGGCCAAACAGCAAATAAATATTAACAATTTCCAAAGGACTGAAATCATAAAGTCCTATCTTTAACCACAGTACAATTAATCTATAAAACCATTACAAAAAGATAACTAGAAAAACCTCATGTTTGAAAGCTAAAAGGCAAACTTATAAATAACCCATAGATCAAAGAAGGAAACCACAAAGAAGTTAGAAAAGTCTGAACTGTATTTAAAAAAAAAAAATCCTACCAAATCCATACCAAAATATTAGTAATCTGATGCAATCAACACATAAAAAAGGTAATACAGTACATACTGGGACCCAATTGTGTTTAATGTTAAGAATTAATTAGTGAAAGGTAGTTGCCAGGGGATAGGGGAGGGAGAATGGGAAGTTATTGTTTAAACAGTTCAGAGTTTCAGTTGTGGATGATGAAAAAGTTCTGAAGATGGATGATGGTGACAGTAGCACAACAATGTGAATATGCACGTTAAAATGGGGGCTCCTGGGTGGTTCAGTCGGTTAAGTGTCTGTCTTTGGCTCAGGTCATGATCCCAAGGGAAGCCTGCTTCTCCCTCTCCCTGCAACTCCCCCTGCTTGTGCTCGCTCTGTCAAATTTTTAAAACTTTAAAAATAGTAATAAAATAAATAGTTAAAATGGGGACGCCTGGCTGGTTTAGTCGGTAGAGCATCCGACTCTTGATTTCTGGGTCATGAGTTCAAGGCCCCGTTGAGTAAATAAATTTCTTAAAAAAAAAAAAAGTTAAAATGGTAAATTTTGTTATGTATATTTTACAATAAAAATTAGATAAACAGGGGTGCCTGGGTGGCTCAGATGGTTAAGCATCTGTCTGGCTCAGGTCGTGATCCCGAGGTCCTAGAATTGAGCCCTACATCAGGCTGCTTCTCCCTCTCCTTCTGCTGCTCCCCCTGCTTGTGCTCTCTCACTCTGTCAAATAAATAAAATCTAAAAGAAAAAAAAAAAGCAAAAATTAGATAAAACAATGAGCTTAAAAGAAAAAAATAAGTGTTTACTCCTAAAAAACTGATTAAGGTAACTCATATTGACAATTAAAAGAAAAATCATATGAATATCAATAAATGCAGAAAAAGCATGGGATATAATCCAACAACCATTCATAAAAAACTCTTTGCAGAAAAGGAATGGAACTTCCTTAATCTGATATATGTATGGTATCTAGAGCCAAACCACCCTAAGAATCACAGGGTTGGATTCAACAGACTACCAGATTAGATAACACTGCATGGAATATAAAACCTTGCACCCTTCTTTTAAAAGTCTATCACAATTATTTGAAATGTAAAAGACAAAAAAAGAAATCTTCTCTATGCTAATATTGTTCTGATGTCAAGAACAATGACCTCAACAGAAAAACAGGTCTTCCAAGCTACTATTAGAAAAAATGGCTTAAGATCAACAACTTCAAAATCAAAATCATAATTTGGGGCAGGAAGTTAATATGCAACGATTTCTTTAAATAGCAGAATTCTGTTTTCTAGAGTTACCTTTTCCAAAAGAGTTGTCCTTTTAGACTCACCAGCAAACTGTGCTGTTTGAAATTAAGCATTTCACAATTAAGATGTAATATCATAACTGTACTTACTAACAATAACTGGGTACTTCATCTTTAACATTTCTGCAGACTAAACTCATTCAAATCATCCTCTCTTCAACTGTAGAGAAGTTTGGGGTCTGGTCTATCCATTCATTTGTAGGTGGGTACAGTTGACCTCTTTCTGGTAACCACCTCAGTCAGGCCCACAGTTGCTCCATGTCAAGACAGAGTCACCACCTATTCAAGGTAGTGTTGTCTTTTTTTTTTTAATTGAAGTTTTTTTTTTAAGATTTTTTTTTTTTAGTTTATTTGCTTGAGAGTGAGAGAGAGCAAGAGAGAGGGCACAGAGGGAGAGGGAGAAGCAGACTCCCTGTTGAGCAGAGAGCCCGATGTGGGGCTTGATCCCAGGACTCTGAGATCATGACTTGAGCCGAAGTGAGATGCTTAACCGACTGAGCCACCCAGGCACCCCGGCAGTGTTGTCTTTAGAGTCCTTCATTTTCAAAGTAGGTTGAATTTTTTTTTTTTTTTAAAGATTTTATTTATTTGAGACAGAGAGAATGAGAGACAGAGAGCATGAGAGGGAGGAGGGTGTGAGGGAGAAGCAGACTCCCTGCCGAGCAGCGAGCCTGATTCAGGACTCGATCCCGGGACTCCAGGATCATGACCTGAGCCGAAGGCAGTCGCTTAACCAACTGAGCCACCCAGGCGCCCCAAAGTAGGTTGAATTTGCCATTAATAAGCAATTGTAGTCATAATTTCAAAGTTTCTTTTTCTAATTCAATAAAAGTCAATAATGAGAAATGATGCACAGAAAACTGCCTTTCATTTGGGCATTACTGCCTTTCATTTGCGCATTTGTGGACTCTGGTTAGAATGAGCAAAGCTACAGCAAGACCTATAACAAAATCACTACTGGGACACCTGGGTGTTGAGGGTCTGCCTTCAGCTTGGGTCATGATCCCAGGGTCCTGGGATTGAGTCCCATATCAGGCTCCTTGCTCAGCGGGGAGCCTGCTTCTCCCTCTCCCTCTGCCTGCCACTCCCCCTGCTTGTGCTCTCTGTGTCAAATATATAAATAAAATCTTAAATAAAAAGGCAAACAGAGAACAAAATATTCTGTTAAAAAAAAAATCACTACCGTAGGGTTTCTTGAATTTGAGAGATATAAATCCCTTTCAAAAGGAAAACAAGTCTTTTTTTTTTTTTTTTTTAAGATTTTATCTATTTATTTGAGAGAGAGAGGGAGAGCACAGAGGGAGAAGCAGACTTTCCACTGAGCAGACAGCCCGGTGCGGGGCTCGATCTGAGGACCCTCAGATCATGACATGAGCAGAAGGCAGATACTTAACCAACTGAGCCCCCCAGGTGCCCTGGAAAACAAAATTCTTTTTTTTTTTTTTAAGATTTTATTTATCTGACAGAGACACAGCAAGAGAGGGAACACAAGCAGGGGGAGTGGGAGAGGGAGAAGCAGGCTTCCCGCCAGGCAGAGAGCCCGATGCAGGGCTCGATCCCAGGTTCCCGGGACCATGACCTGAGCTGAGGGCAGACGCTTAATGACTGAGCCACCCAGGCACCCCGGAAAACAAAATTCTTAACACACCTCCAATGCAAGTTAAAATTTTAAATTAATGAACATAAACATAAAGCTAAGATACATAGCTTTGTATTTGAAACAAATTTACAAATTTAATATAAAAAATATAAAACTAATGAAATTCAAATTAATCATTAATAGATAACAATAGATTTAACTCTGAAATTAAATCACCATTCACAACATGGATATGGTGTAACAGGTTTTTTTTTTTTTTTAGCTTGGCATGCCTAAACATGCCATATGCTATCAATTCCATCACTTTCTCATTCAAACAACTGCAATGAAGTTGCCCTATGTGCCCAGCACAACTTGTCCTTCCACTGGTCCCACAAACTACTTACTTACAAATTAAGAAGTATATAACCAATGATCCTAAAAATACAAACATAAGCACTGAGATTGTGTGGCAATACTCAGATACAAGATAGGTAATCATTATATACTTATATTTCAGATTACTGAAATTTAAAAAACTTTCTCTCCAAAATATATCCAAGGACCCCCATTTGAGATACTGCAATACAGTATGACTGCAGAGGTATTACTGGAAACATCCTCCACCATATCACGCAATGCCCCTTTTAAGAGGAAAATACCACAAACCTTAGTGCCAGGAAAGTCTGTTTTTCACTACTGATGATGGTTTATAGCATGTAAGCCCAGTGAATCTCTTGGAACTTCTTTGGCTTGGCTACTTTAACTTGAGAGCTCAATACACAGTCTTCTTTAAATGACTGCTCAGGGGACACCTAGGTGGTTCAGTTGGTTAAGCAGTTGACTCTTGATTTGAGCTCGGGTCATGATCCCAGAGTCCTGGGATCGAGCCCCACATCGGGCTCCCTGCTCAGTGGGAAGCCTGCTTCTCCCTCTCCCACTCCCCCTGCCTGTGTTCCCTCTCTCACTGTCAAATAAATAAATAAAATCTAAAAAAAAAAAAGAAGAAGGTGGTATCCTTTCCACCAGCCATCCACTACCCCAGCCCCCAGAGGTAATTATTATTATTATTATTATTATTACCAGTTTCTCTGGTATTCTTCTAGAGAGCTTCTATACACACACACACAGTTTTTTTTCTATTTCAGCAAATTACTTCAAATTCTCCTCAGAATGAGCTAGACCATAAGTACTTCCTTCCCTGGCCATAATATTTTAGAAATTACAGTGTTTTAAAATTAAGTAATTTAGAGATAGAAGGATCTTAAACCGTCAAGTTCCTTATCACTTTACAGATGAAGAAACTGTGACCCAGAGAGACTTACGTAAAGAGAGATGGCTAATTAGTATTGCCAGAAATAGAGCTGAAGTCTGCCACTTCCAAGTCCCTCTTCATCCAAGGGTACTCATATTCCTTCACATTTTCCATAATCATCAGGTGTTTAATCTCTCTTAACCATATGAAAGTGGAAGCAGGAAGTTCCCCTTGCAATGGATCTTTTCTCAGGGGGACAAAACATTGTTTATTTGTAAGTTGTTTAGTCACCATCTGTACAAACACAGATTTGTCCACATCAAATCCAACAATACAGATACATCATTGCTAATATTCTTGGTAATTTCCAAGAAACAAAGCTGAAATTTAGTGTAGACACACAGCCCTACAAATCATTAAAAGAAAAAAATATTATATTCTTGACCTCCGTATTTTGGTTTTAATCAATACCTGTTGCCTAGCACTTTCTCCCTCTCCCTCTGATCCTCCCTCCTGCTCATGCCCTCACTGGCTCTCTCTCTCTCAAATGATAAATTAAAAAAAAAAAAAAAAACTTTAAAAAATTTTTAAAAAGAAATAAGACATGCTCATCAATAAATAATTGTCCTCAATAAACTACCAGGAAATTAGACATGAAAACAAGTAATTAAAATACACTGTGATCAATAGTACAGTTGTGGGGTGCCTGGATGGCTCAGTAGGTTAGGTAGGCATCTGCCTTCAGCTCAGGTCGTGATCCCAGGGTCCTGGGATCGGGCCCTGCACTGGGCTCCCTGCTAGGCAAGAAGTCGGCTTCTCCCTCTCACTCTCCCTCTGTGTTCTCTGTCAAATAAATAAATGAAATCTTTTTTTTTTTTTAAAGATTTTATTTATTTATTCATGAGAGACAGAGAGAGAGAGAGAGGTAGAGGGAGAAGCAGGCTCCCAAGGAGCAGGGAGCCCGATGTGGGACTCGATCCCAGGACCCTGGGATCATGACCTGAGCCGAAGGCAGACGCTTAACCATCTGAGCCACCCAGGCGCCCTAAATAAATAAAATCTTAAAAAAAAAAAGTACAGTTGTTATGCCAATCCTAAAAGAAGAAAAATATGATCTCTGGGTGAATTCAGGAAACTTCACTAAGTAGGTGATACACCAGCTGGGCCTAGAAGAATAAGTAATAGTATGCTTGGTTAAGTTTTTGTTTAATGAATTCAATTTCAAGGAGAAAGATAAACTGAATCATATACGTACACTCTTTGGCAGTTAGAGTGACAGTCACAAACTAGTAGCACAGTGTATTAAAAAAAATAATTGAATGTGAACTGTTTTAGATAGGCCATGGAACCTCCAGTGTGGTATAGGACCCAGTATATCTACTTCTCTCATACACACTGCCTGCCTGGCCTCCAAAAACATTTGAGTTTGCATTCCCTGACTAAATGCCAAAGATAACAGGGATGGGAGGAGGAAAAAAAAAAAGGCACCTCAAAAACCTTCTGAGTTTTAAGGGCATAATGGGGGTTTAAAGCTTCTTGTTTAAAACCACTTTCCAGTTTTGGAATCAGAAAATAAAACCAACAAAATGAAAAGATGAACAGGAAAAAGCAGGAAATAATAAAAAGACAGCTTTAGGGGCGCCTGGGTGGCTCAGTTGGTTGAGCGGCTGCCTTCGGCTCAGGTCATGATCCTGGAGTCCCGGGATCGAGTCCCATATCGGGCTCCTTGCTCAGCGGGGGGTCTGCTTCTCCCTCTGACCCTCCCCCCTCTCATGTGCTCTCTCTCTCTCATTCTCTCTCTCAAATAAATAAATGGAATCTTTAAAAAAAAAAAAAAAAAAAAAAAAAGACAGCTTTAGATGCTGGGCAAGGTTAGGCTCATTGAAGAGCTAAGTGAACTCACTTGCTGCCAAACTCAAGGTGCAAGTAAATATGAACTTGTGCCTCAGCAAAATTACATATTACTACACATTTTGAACCACCAACATCGTTCTAAGAACATTAACCTGCATGTGCTAATATGTGATTATACAATATAAATGTATAGATTATCACATAACATGGTAAGTGACTTGACAGAAATAAGCATAGGATTTATACATATAGATCAGAGTCGGGCAGTCTGTAACATAATGCTCACTGGAGGAGGTGATCCTTATATAAAGAGTTTAATAAAAGTGGGAGACGGTTAGTCCAACCAAAGGCAGAGGATCTGAAGGAGTATAGCACAGTGGGCACAGGAAAAAGGTAAGATTAAAAGGCTAAGAGGGGTTGGACTATAAAAGCTTGGTCTCATAAGGCATTTGGATTTTACCCAGAGGATTTTAAACTGGAGAGTGCTGTGATTAGATAAGGAAGTCAAAAAAGTACTCTTAGTAGCAATGTGGTAAATGACCTGGAACAAGGAAGTAATAATGAGTAGACATCTAGGGAACCTGCAGCAGTCATCTCAGTGAGAAAAAACCTGAACTAAGGGACAGAAGGGATGGAAGAAATTAGGCAAATTTGAGAAATACTGAAGGTAAAACAGGAATGCACCACTAACCGGATGAACATCATCATCCAAGTTTCCGGTCTGGGTTACTAGGTTGTACAACTCATCAAAATAGAGAATATAAAAATAACACATTTAAAGGAAGATGAGGGCAGTTCTGAGCCTTTTGGTGCCTAGGAAACAGCCCAATAGAGATAACCAGTAGTAGGTTGTTGGCTATCATCCAGTCTGTGCTGAGGACAAATTTTCTCCTAATTAGCAAGGAGCTGGAAGCTGAAACCGTGGGCACAGGCACGTGCCTCCAGAAGATTATGTAGGATGAAACACAAGAGGGCTGAAAATATTTGGTAAGTCCAAAAGTGATCAGAGAAGAAGGGCCTGGGCGCCTGGGTGGCTCAGTTGGTTAAGCGGCTGCCTTCAGCTCAGGTCATGATCCCAGTGTCCTGGGATGGAGTCCCGCGTCGGGCTCCCTGCTCAGCATGGAGTCTGCTTCTCCCTCTGCCCCTCACCCCGCTCGTGCTCACTCGCTCTCACTTTCTCTCTCTCTCAAATAAAATCTTAAAAAAAAAAAAAGCTTTAAAAAAAAAAAAAGAGAAGAAGGGCCTAAGGGAACTGAGGAGTGGCCACAGAGGTAGAGAAAAACCAGGACACTGTCACAGAACTTCTGGAAAGATAGTTCAGAAAGTGAATGTACAGTTAATAACATTTTCACAGTCTTTTCCCTCTCTCTTCCCTCTCCTATCCCTTCTACATTTTCCCATTTCCTTCTTTATTGGGTAAATGACATTACAACTCTGGAAGAAAAAGATATGAACAACAAGAAGAGCTATATCAAACACACAGTACTGTTACTTTTGGTTAAGTTAGGATGTGGTTTTTACATGTGGATAATTAAGATTCAGCTAATGAAAAGCACTGGAAGTCTTAAGAGAGTCTGCATTACTAAATTTGTAAGTTTAATTTCTCAGTATTGCTCAAGTGTTTAAGGAGATTCTGCTTGTTAAGATGGTAACTGAACTATCAAGGACTAGTTGTGCTTGAGTATAAATGTACTTTAAACATCTAAGAAAATTTAATTTACTAACAAAGGAATATGGAGGAATTTAACCTGTTAAACTTGAATTAACATTAATTAAATAGTACAAGTTATTGCTCTTATTTCTATACAAATATTACAATACTTATGGCACGCCTGGGTGGCTCAGTAGGTTAAGCATCTGACTTCAGCTCAGGTCATGATCTTGGGGTCTTGGAATGGAGCCTGGCATCAGGCTCCCAGCTCAGTTGGGAGTTTGCTTGTCCTTCTCCCTCTGCCCCTCCCCCTGTTCATGCCCTCCCTCCCTCTCAAATAAATAAAATCTTCTTAAAAAATTATAATGTTTACAAGTACAATAACAAGACTAAAGGAAAACTAAATTTTTAATTTGGCACTTAAATAAGTTGAATATTAATTTAAACCCAAGTAATCTTTTTTTTTTTAGATTTTATTTTTATTTATTTATTTGATGGAGAGAGACACAGGGAGAGAGGGAACACAAGCAAGGGGAGTGGGAGAGGGAGAAGCAGGCTTCCTGCCAAGCAGAGAGCCAGATGTGGGGCTTGATCCCAGGATCCCGGGATCCTGGGATCACAACCCGAGCCGAAGGCAGAGGCCCAACGACTGAGCCACCCAGGCGCCCCTAAACCCAAGTAATTTTAAGTAGTCCTTTCTGTGCACAAAAGCCCCACTCAGATGTTAAAAAACAGAAAAGTGAGCTGCTGTTAACCACTACTTGTTTTACAATAGCCTTCAAAACAGAACCTTTGAAAACTAAGTGCAACTGAATAAATATTAAGCAATCTCTCCCACTAACATTGGAGAAACAACTGAACTCCACATAACCCCCACTACCCCTTACCCAAAGAACAGCACATCCCAATCTGCTTTAACACCCCTTTTCATAAACATAAAATACTCATACCCTCCTTTAATGTTAACTGAAATGTCAAACTTAAGAAACATTGTAAGGGGGGGCACCTGGGTGGCTCAGTCAGTTAAGCACTGGACTCGGTTTCAGCTCAGGTCATGATCTCAGGGTCACGAGATCAGGCCCCAAGATGGTTTCTCACTCAGGGTGGAGTCTGCTTAAGATTCTTTCCCCCGGGATGCCTGGGTGGCTCAGTTGGTTGGGCACCTGCCTTTGGCTCGGGTCACGATTCCAGGGTCCTGGGATCGAGTCCCATGTCAGGCTCGTTGCTCAGTGGGGAGTCTGCTTCTCCCTCTGCCTGCCATTCCCCCTGCTTGTGCTCTCTCTGGCAAATAAATAAAATCTATTAAAAAAAAAAAAAAAAAAGATTCTGTCCTCCTCCCTCTGTCCTTCCTCCTACTCAGGTACTCTCTCTCTCAAAGAATAAAATCTTTGGGCGCCTGGGTGGTTCAGTTGGTTGAGCGACTGCCTTCGGCTCAGGTCATGATCCTGGAGTCCCTGGATCGAGTCCCGCATCGGGCTCCCTGCTCGGCGGGGAGCCTGCTTCTCCCTCTGGCCCTCCCCCCTCTCATGTGCTCTCTGTCTCTCTCATTCTCTCTGTCTCAAATAAATAAATAAAATCTTTAATAAAAAAAAAAATTTAAAAAAAAAAAAAAAAAGAATAAAATCTTTTAAAAAGGGGGGAGGGCACCTGGGTGGCTCAGATGGTTGAGCGGCTAACTCTTGATTTCGGCTCAGGTCATGATCTCGGGGTTCTGGGATCAAATCCAGTGTCAAGCTCCATGATCGTGGGGAGTCTGCTTAAGGATTCTCTCTCCCCCTCTGCCTTCCCACCCCCACACTGGCACACGCACTCTCTAAAATAAATAAATCTTAGAAAAGAAACACAGTGAATGGGTGTGTCTTATTTCTGGAAGGTTTCACAAGTTTCCTAGTACTTGGGGATGCCCCCTGGAAAGGGGAACTTAGAAGATGGGGAAGAATTACCTTTTATTGTATATTTTTAGTACACAATAAAAATATTGGAATATTTTAACATGTACATGTATTATTCAAATGCATACATGATTTTAAATGAAGCCAAATTTAAAAATACAAACACTAACTAAAAAATATAAAACCAAGTTTTTTCTTTTTTCAAAAAATGCTTTTTCAAACTTGCCTCCTCTCCACCATAGACAGCCACTATTGAGAATCACTGCCTTAGAGGTTCACAACTGCTGCCAACAGCCACTATTGCTAACTGGGTACGAACTACAAGAATAAAAAGAATCTTCTATGACTTCTATCAACTAGTAGCAAAGCCCTGGGCAGGCTAGCACCCCAGACTGAGAAAAGAGAGAAACACCAGCTGGAAGTCACTGTGAATTTAGCCTCTGTTAACATATAAGCAGGTTGAGGCGGGCAGTAAGGAGCACTGGAAAGCAGTGGTCTCACAGAGAAAGTAGAGAGAGGCACTGAATGAGGGACTGGCCTCACTCCCTGAAAGGTGGGTAAAGCATTCACATCACTGGAGACATGGAAAGGACCACCAGGAGAACAGAACCATCCCTGGCAGAGCTCACCCCTCCCCCAGTTCCTTTTAGAAGAGTTGAAGTCCTGGAACTATTCCACATTGCTCTGGTAACAGTACTGCTGGTACCTCAATGGAAGACATTCTCTTTATTAACGGGTAGTATTAATGTATTTACAGCATTATATTAAGCCACTGGTCAACCAATGTTTGAAAGCTAATTGCTGGTTAAGCTACTTGTCAATCAATGTGTGAGAACTCCCTGCACCAATTCAGAGCTACCAGGTTTCAAGTTCTTCCCACACACAGCAGCTCAGTTCATTAACAATCATTGCTCCTAAAAAGCCTGGGTTCTGGAACCCTACTAACATTTCTAATGCTTAAATCATACTTATCCACCTGGGCTGCCTGGGTGGTGCAGTCAGTTAAGTGTCTGACTCTTGATTTTGGCTTGGGTCATGATCTCAGCGTCATGAAATTGAGCCCTGCGTCAAGCTCCGAGTTCATCACAGACTCTCCTTGAGATTCTCTCTCTAAAATAAATAAATAAATCTCTCTTAAAAAAAAAAAATACTTATCCACCTATCTCCATCCCCACTCCCCCGACTCCAAACCAGTCCAGACCACCACCATTCCTGGCCAAATCTGCTCTAACAATCACCAAATTAGTCTCTATGCCCTGTCCAGTTCATTCTCCACAGTAATGACAAACCTTCTGACTACAAAACAGCCAATCAATCCATGTGCACACCCCCAACAACTGCTCACCTATAAATATAACAAAGGTACTAATACATGTGAGGGGCGCCTGGGTGGCTCAGTTGGTTAAGCGACTGCCTTCGGCTCAGGTCATAATCCTGGAGTCCCGGGATCGAGTCCCGGGATCGAGTCCCGCATCGGGCTCCCTGCTCGGCAGGGAGTCTGCTTCTCCCTCTGACCCTCCTCCCTCTCATGCTCTCTGTATCTCATTCTCTCTGTCTCAAATAAATAAATAAAATCGTTTAAAAAAAAAGGTACTAATACATGTGAATGCTACAAAACATTCATTTTCAAAAGTACAAAATAATGATCACAATTATGGTTTTTATATGGGTAAGTATATGGTAAGTATAAAAACTACTGCTATCACTAATACATTAATATTAAACTTATTTTTAAAATATTAGTGTGACCCATATAATTAAATATTTCTCACTATGCTTGAAAAAACTCATTCTAATACTTTGTAACAGAGCAATCTAAAAGTTGGTCTCAAGTCAATACTTGGTTTTAATGGCTATCAGAGTCAAAAAGAAACATGGGATCAAAAGGAAGGAACGCTATGGCAGCGCTTACTAAATCGCGGTATTTATGGGGTTTTCCAACCCCAACCATTATGGATATGGATATCCAACCATATCCAACCCCAAACATTTTCCTTTAAATCTGACTGGCAAATGTCCATCTTCCCTGATGTAATTAATTACTCTTGAAAACTAATCAGAACACATTAATTTCTAACAAATGAATTTGAAACCCACTAAAACTATTCACTTGGAGTATTTTAACTTTTTACTATGGAAAATTTGAAACATACACAGAAGTGCCAACTCTATAATAAACTCTTTTATGCCTATTAACCAGCTTCAGTAACTCAATATATGATAAAGTATCTATAAACGTCTAAACACAATGAATTATTTTTTTTCAGAGAGAGAGGTAAATACTTCAGTACTCATCTCTAAGAGCAAAGAATCTTTCCTCTTGATATATTATCATACTTTAAAGTGATTGTTTAAAAATCACCTAACAGGGTGCCTGGGTGGCTCAGTCGATTAAGTGTCTGCTTTCGGCTCAGGTCAT
>NC_058412.1:109312450-109342239 GCF_002201575.2 Neomonachus schauinslandi
GCCTGGGTGGCTCAGTCGATTAAGTGTCTGCTTTCGGCTCAGGTCATGATCCCTGGGTCCTGGGATCGAGTTCCATATGAAGCTCCTTGCTCAGTGCAGAACCAGCTTCTCCTTCTGCCTGCTGCCCCCCTCCTTGTGCTCGCTCGCTCTTTCTCTCTCTCTCTCTGACAAATAAATAAAATCTTTCAAAATATGTCTTTTTTTTTCTTTTTTTTTTTTAAAGATTTTATTTATTTATTCATGAGAGACAGAGAGAGAGAGAGGCAGAGGGAGAAGCAGGCTCCCAAGGAGCAGGGAGCCCGATGCGGGACTCAATCCCAGGACCCTGGGACCGTGACCTGAGCCGAAGGCAGACGCTTAACCATCTGAGCCACCCAGGTGCCCCAATATGTCTTTTTTTTAAAGATTTATTTAAGTAATTTCTACACCCCACATGGGGCTCAAACTCATGACCCCAAGATCAAGATTCAGATACTCTTCCGACTGAGCCCGACAGGCGCCCCTCATAAATATCTCTTTACAGTTGGTTTGTATGAAACAGGATCTAAACAAGGTCTACACATTAATTACACTGAGTGAATAGGTGTCTACTCTTTTCTAATCTGTAATAATTCCTCCATTTTTTGTGCATTTATTTTGAAGTAACTGGCTTTGTTCTTCTGTAGAATTTCTCACATTATGATTTTCTAATTACATTCTGTAAACTCATAGTTAGATCTAGAAGTTCAATTAAGAGTCAGGTTTGATTTTGTAGGGGAGAGAGTATTTCATGAATGGCGTTATATTTTTTCCTATTGTATCACACTAAAGGAATATAAGGTTTGGTTGTATCCACTTTGGAGATAACATGATTGATCAGAAGATTGTCAGTCTGATCCTTCTATTATTACAGAGTTCCCTAATGGCTTTAGCAACCACTGATGATCAATGTCTAGGTACTTTATTTCATTAGATCACTTGGAATTTTTTTTAGAAATACATCTGGAGATTTTTATCAGGTAACAAATTTATGTTTCCAAGTTTTTAATGTGTAAAATTATGAGAGTTTTTATAGGTATAACAAAGTAACAATGAGAGCATGAGTCATCGGGGAAATGCAAATCAAAACCACAATGAGATACCACTTCACACCCACTAAGACAGCTATAATGAAAAAGACAGACGGGGCGCTTGGCTGGCTCAGATGGTGGAGAGTGCTTTTTGACTCTTGATCTTGGGGTTGTGAGTTCCAACCCCACACTGGGCGTGAAGCCTACTTAAAAAAAAAAAAAAGAGTAACAAGTATGCTGATGATATGGAGAAACTGGAACTTTTGTGCATTGCTGTTGGGAACTGTAAAACGATGCAGGTGCTTTAGAAAACAGTTTTGGCAGCTCCTCTACAAATTAAACAGTTATTACCATTAACCCTCCTAGGTACCATTCCTAGGTATATACCCAAGAGAAACGAAAACATATGTCCATCCACATAGGAACTTGTACATGTTCATGACAGCACTATTCATAACAGGCAAAAAGTGGAAACAACCCAAATGTTCATTAACTGATTTATGGATAACAAAACTGGTATATTCATATAACGGAACATTATATTATTAAGCTACAAAAAGCAATGAAGTACTGATACATGCCAAAATATGGATGAACCCCAAAAACATTATGCTAAGTAAAAGCCACATACTGAAGGATTCCATTTATATGACATGTCCAGAATAGGCACATCCACAGAGACAGAAAGATAACTGATTGCCAGAGGCTAGGGAAAGGACTGAATGGGAAGTGAAGCTAATGGGTGCAGAATTTCCTCTTGGGATAATGAAAATGTTCTGAAATTAGATGGTGGTGATGACTGCACAACTTCAAGAATATACTAAAAACCACTGAACTGTACATTTTAAAAGAGTGATTTAAGATTTATTCATTTGAGAGAGACAAGTGAGCAAGCACACTCGCACAAGCTGGGGGGGGCCACAATCTCATGACCCTGAGGTCATGACCTGAGCCAAAACCAAGAGTGAGACACTTAACCAACGGAGCCACCCAGGTGCCCCTAAATGGTGAATTTATGGTATGTAAATTATATTTCAATAAAGGTATTTTTTAATTACTAGGAAAAGGCTATTGCACAGCATATTTCTTTATAAGAAAAAAAGCAGTTACTTTTCAGTCAGTTAAAATAACTTCACTTGAAGAGACAGATTAAGGATATTAATTTTTCAAATAATATTTGCCAAGTAGCACACACAGAAAAAGTCAAATTTCTTATAAAAGAAAAATGCATAACATCAATTTTACTTTACTACAAGATAGCCAACATATGATAATCTGCCTCAATAATCCATTAAGTGGCAGTGAATGAATTTCATCCTTTTATTCAGTCAAAGCAACTGTCTATCTGTAGTTCACATTTAGACAATTATTCCACAAAGCAGTGTTATTAAGGCAGTCATTTACTATTAAGAATGTATCTTCTCCAGTACAACCTTCCTCCAGTAGCTCACAAAAGATGTGATTTTGGGGGGGATTTAGTTATTAAAAGAAAATCTAGCAAATACTAAGACATGATAGAAGCTTCTATACTTTTATAACTACATATATAGAAAGCCCCCACACTGCAAAATTTGTCCCATTATTGTTCAAATCTTCAGCAACATTTTCTATTCCTCATACAAGAGTATTTGCTGAAAAAGGAATGCATTTTGGCTTCTTGACATATTGCTTTGCAGTCTTTTTTTAAAGCAAGACTTTTAGGGGGTGGGGTGCATCAGGAAGAACCTGTCAATGGTATGTGCCTTTTTGTCTTTCATAAGAACAAGAAAGCTCGGGGCGCCTGGGTGGCTCAGTCAGTTAAGTGTCTGCCTTCAGCTCAGTGACGATCCCAGGGTACTGGGATCGAGCCCCGTATGGGGCTCCCTGCTCCGTGGGAAGCCTGCTTCTCCCTCTCCCACTCCCCCTGCTTATGTTCCTTCTCTCACTGTGTCATTCTCTGTCAAATAAATAAATCTTTAAAAAAAAAAACAAGAAACCTCAAAATATATACTTTAATCACTAGGTTAGTAAAATTGTGTAGAGCATCTGATTGAATAGCCTATGACTTTAAACATCACTGGAAAGAGAAAAATGCTGAGGTCCTCTTTATGCTCCATATGCTTAGTTTTCAAATGCCCTGGTACTAATGACAGCCTTGTATTTTATTATTTTATATCACAAGGTTCTACATACTCTTAAGATTCCTATTAATGACAGAGGATGTAAATGCATGTTTCAAATAGGCTTCCTGATACTTTCTAATGTAATAAAAGCTGACTTATTTAAACTGATTTAATAGCTCAGTGACAGTTTATAATAGGAGCTGAACAAGGATCAGCTCCGCCATTGTTTGTTTCTGCTTGCATTTCTTCAGTCACTGGTTTCTTTGCAGAAATTGTTTTAAGCCACTTGTCCATTTTGTGAAGGTTTAATTTTAAAAAAACACAACTAGGTAATATAAACTGTTACCAATGTTGCAATACACTGAAAGGAAATGTATGATTATGGCTGTGCTTGCTCACTGCAGAACTCCCTTCTCTTCCTTCAGGACACCCAGAATTCACAGTAACACAGTAACACTGACTTACAGACCCAATTCCTAAATTTAATGTTTTACCTTTTTTTTTTTTGATAAATAAAAAGCTCTAAAATTTCCCCCAGCATCCCAGTGAGTCATCGTATCTACCTCACTTTGAAAACTACCGCTCTAGATTGCAGACACAGTGAACTTTTTACAACTGCAATCAGTTCACTCTCCTCCTTATCATCCTATAATGGCTTAGCTCTGCCTTCAGGATAAAGTCCAAAATCCCTGCATCTTATACAGGGCCCTCAACTCTGGCTCCTGCCTCTCTCTAGTCCAGTGGTTCTCAACCCTGGATGCATATGGGAAACACCTAGGGACTTAAAAATATTTATACATTCTCAGGTCCCACCTTAGACCAATTAAATCAAAATACCTGGAGGTGGGGTATTTGCATCCCTGATTTTTTAAGTTCCCCAGGTGAATCTAAAGTGCAGCCAGTGTGGAGAACTACCCCTCTTACTCACCAAGGTCTCAATTAGGCCTTGTTACTCCAGATGTGATCCACCCACCATCAGCATCTGCCTCACCAGGGAGCTGGTTAGTAATGCAGAATCCTAAGTCCCGCCCCAGACATACTGAATCAGGACTTGGCATTTAACAAGGTCTCCAGATGGTTCATGTGAACATTAAGTTAGAGAAGCAATGCCCTTAGGTACCAAACCCCTTCCCAGCTCAGGGACTTCATAAGTATTATCTAACATCGAACCTCTCTGGCATTAGCCCACAAGTGGGAAAGGACAGACATCACATCCATGTTACTTTGGGATATCCCCAGCTCCTGGCACAATGTCTACTATTTTCAGTTGAACATCTAGTCTTACATTTCATATCAACATGATCTTATCCTAAATTTCCACAACATTTCTGACCTATTAACCATGTCTTTCATCAAAAACAAGTTTCCTTTAGATACGTAACTCTTGGATACTATAAATTAAACCTAATTCAAAGTACCATTATATCTCGGTTGAATTAATAAAATATTAGGTTGTGTTTGTAATAGTACTGACTGGACTGTCAGGAAACAGGGCCACATAAATTGTTGATGGTGT
Organism: Neomonachus schauinslandi; assembly: GCF_002201575.2. Taxonomy (NCBI): domain Eukaryota; kingdom Metazoa; phylum Chordata; class Mammalia; order Carnivora; family Phocidae; genus Neomonachus; species Neomonachus schauinslandi. The sequence goes on from NC_058412.1 coordinate 109,317,118, forward strand.
TATAGCTTAGTTCAACCTTTCCAGATAGCAATTTGGCACTGGAACTGTAACCAGACTCAGTGAACCCATTTTAGGGGCAAGAGTCCAAGAAAATAATCCAAAAGATGTATTTGAGCAAGGATGCTCAAAAGTACCATTTATGGGGCACCTAGATGGCTCAGTCAGTAGAGTATGCAACTCTTCATCTCAGGGTTGTGGGTTCGAGCCCCACGGTGGGTGTAGAGATTACTTAAAAATACAATCTTATTTATTTATTTATTTATTTATTTATTTATTTATTTTTAAAGATTTTATTTATTTGACAGAGAGAGACACAGTGAGAGAGGGAACACAAGCAGGGGGAGTGGGAGAGGGAGAAGCAGGTTCCCCGCTGAGCAGGGAGCCCGATGCGGGGCTTGATCCCAGGACCCTGGGATCATGACCTGAGCCGAAGGCAGACGTCTAACGACTGAGCCACCCAGGCGCCCCTTATTTAGTTATTTTCTTAAGGCAGAGGGTGGGGTCGGGGGTTGTGCAGAGGGAGAGAGAGAATCTTAAGCAGCCTCCACGCCCAGCATGTGAGACTGACACAGTATTTGGCAGGGACAGACACACACCTGGGTGGCACAGTCAGTCAAGTGCCTGACTCTTGGTTTCAGCTCAGGTCATGATCTCATGGGTTGGGGGATCAAGCCCTGGGTCAGGCTCACATGCTGGGCATGGAGGCTGCTTAAGATTCTCTCTCCCTCTACCCCTTCCCCCCTCCCTTCTCATGCCAGTACATGCCTACTAACTCTCAAATAAATAAATCTTAAGAAAAAAGTGTAATAGTAAAAAGCATAAAATAAAGGAAAAAATTTAAAAGACTGTACAAACTAGTTATCAGTGCACAAATTACTATTCTGTGATTTAAATTAGATACATAAATGAGTAAATATAAAATATTTTATGCTAGGGGCACCTGGGTGGCTCAGTCGTTAAGCATCTGCCTTCGGCTCAGGTCGTGATCCCAGGGTCCTGGGATCGAGCCCCGCATCAGGCTCCCTGCTCCGTGGGAAGTCTGCTTCTCCCTCTCCCCCTGCTTGTGTTCCCTCTCTCGCTGTCTCTCTCTCTGTCAGATAAATAAATAAAATCTTAAAAAAAAAAATTTTATGCTATTCAAGAATACAACAATCATATTCTGTATGTACTGATTATAAATACAAAAAAAAAAGCTATGCCTGTATACTGACACAAATGGATGTGAATTTAAAGTAAATACAGGGGCACCTGGCTGGCTCAGTCAGTAGGATATGTGTCAATCTCAAGGTCTTCGAGTTCAAGCCCCACCTTGGGTGTGGAGCCCACTTAAAAATAAATAAATAGGGCGCCTGGGTGGCTCAGTTGGTTGAGCGACTGCCTTCAGCTCAGGTCATGATCTCACGGTCCTGGGATCGAGTCCCGCATCGGGCTCCCTGCTCTGCGGGGAGCCTGCTTCTCCCTCTCCCACTCCCCCTGCTTGTGTTCCCTCTCTCGCTGTGTCTTTGTCTCTGTCAAATAAATAAATAAAATCTTAAAAAATATGTATATATATATTCTTTATAGAAAGGAGAATTTACTAAATGTAAAACTATATTTGCTTTTTTTTTAAGTTTTAATTCCAGTTACATAGTGTTATATTAGTTTCAGGTGTACAGTATAGTGATTCAGCACTTCATACGTCACTTGGTGCTCCTCACGACAAGTGGACTCCTTAATCCCCATCACCTGTTTAGCCTGTCCCCCTGCCCAAACTATATTTATTTATTTATTTATTTTATTTATTTATTTTTTAAAGATTTTATTTATTTATTTGACAGAGAGAGACACAGCGAGAGAGGGAACACAAGCAGGGGGAGTGGGAGAGGGAGAAGCAGGCTTCCCACTGAGCAGGGAGCCCGATGCATGGCTCGATCCCAGGACCCCGGGATCATGACCTGAGCTGAAGGCAGATGCCTAACAACTGAGCCACCCAGGCGCCCCACATATTTCTTTTTTTAAGTAAACTCTACACCCAACGTGGTGCATGAACTCATGACCCCAAGATCAAGAGTTGCATGCTCTACTGACTGAGCCAGCCAGGTGTCCCTACAGAGAATATATTAAAACAAATTCTGGGGCACCTGGGTGGCTCCGTTGGTTAAGCGTCTGACTCTTGGTTTTGGCTCAGGTCATGATCTCAGGGTCATGGAGATCAAGCCCCACGTTATGCTCCACACTCAGCATGGAGTCTGCTTGAGATTATCTCTCCCACTCCCTCTGCCCCTCTGGCTCATGCGCTTGCATTCTCTCTTTCTCTAAAATAAATAAATAAATCTCTTTACAAAATAAGTAAATAAAAATAAAAAATTTTAATGTTGGGTTATTTATGGGTTTGCCGTTCAGTTTTATTAAGTTAGTGCTATATAGTGCTATTTTTGTTGTACTCAGACTCACTAAAAAGACATTTCTTCAGCTCTGGTATTTGGGAACATTAGTTACTGCATTAGAAGTAAAAAGACAAGGGCGCCTGGGTGGCTCAGTTGGTTAAGCGACTGCCTTCGGCTCAGGTCATGATCCTGGAGTCCCGGGATCGAGTCCCGCATCGGGCTCCCTGCTCAGCAGGGGGTCTGCTTCTCCCTCTGCCCTCTTCCCTCTCGTGATCTCTGTCTCTCATTCTCTCTCTCTCTCAAATAAATAAATAAAATCTTTAAAAAAAAAAAAAGAAGAAGAAGAAGTAAAAAGACAAGATCCGTATTTGGTCAGTTTCCTGCTTATAACTCAAATTCACACTTTATCTGCATCTCACTTTTTCCACATGAAGGTGGAGAAAAATAATGCAACAATGTTTACAAATCAACTGAGTGCCTCCAATGAAAGGTGCTGGGCAAATACAAGTATCAGAACTGCTTAAAAAACCACCACCACCACCACACTGACAAGTCACACAAGTCACTTATCCTTCTGAACCTCAATGTCTCCCTTTGTAAACTGAAAGAAATCAATTAAAATCACATGGGAGGAGATTAGTGAGAGAAAAGTAGGCATATGATGGCCGAAAAAGCATCCCAGGTGATCCTGATGTATACTCTGATGAAGAACCACTGAGTCCCATTCACAGTTTTTGGGAGGAGAATGATTAAGTTAGTACAAACACCTTGAAAGGGCGGTGATTTGGCTATAGGTCTGAAAATTTTAAATGCATATATATCCTTTAACCCAGTAATTTCACTTCTAGAAATATATTGTTCAGGTAACTTCACACATGAGCTCCTTACAAAGTACTATGTACAAAAACATCCATTGTAACACTGTAATAGAAAAATCTGGAAACTTAAATATGGTTTAACCTGAAGACTAGTTACAAATTATGGTGCAACCACACAATGAAAAAAGTAAAAAATGTCAACAGAAAGAATGAACAGCTTTATATCTACTAATATGGAATGATTTCCTAAATATGTTAAAAAGGAAAAAGGTGTGACTGGTATGTACCATGGGGGGAGGAATATGGATAGGTAGACTCATGTTTATAAAGGAACAGTGTCTATGTAAGGCCACTGAAACGAAACTCCAGTCATCTCTGGAGAGTTCAGGGTAAGAGGGAGACTTATTTTCCTCTATGTTCCCTTTTATACTGCTGGAGTGTTTTCTCTTTCTCCCCCCCCCTCCACCCGGCCCCTTTTCTGCTGGAGTGTTTTCTCACATGTATTTATCTTTTCCTGAAACTGAGGATTCTCTCAAGGCCTCCCTCTGAGTCTGAGGCTACGATTCCATCTCTGTAGGGCCTCAGCATTGCCTCCAAATTGCAGGGGCATCAGCTTCTGGCCCCACACTGCCCCTAAATGACTTTTCCAAAGCCTAGTCAGCCCAAGGTTTCTGTCTTTAAAATCCTCCAGTGGCTCTCCACTGCCCAAACTTGAAAACAGCACATACAGCCCTGCAAGCTCACCCTACTCTCATCTCCCACCCTTCTCCCCTCTACCCAATCCAGTTGTTTTAACTTCTCCCGGTTCCCCAAGGACAATGGACTCCTTCTTTCCTATATCCTGTCTATGACACACAAACTCATACGCATCCTCTGTGACCCAAAGGCCCCCCTCCCAGGAAAGGAATGCTCTCTGTACAGCCTGACAGATGTTCTGGAACTAGACGGCCAAGATTCAAATCCTGACTATTCCCTCATGTGCCCCCTATATGGCCTCAGTTTCCACCCTTGTCAGATAGGAAAAAGCCTTGACTGTTTAAAGGATTAAATAAGACAATTCATGGAATGAATTTATTACACGGTCTCTCACAAGGCAAATAAAAGACAATAGTTATTATCATTATTACATTCCCATGGCACTTGTGAGGTATTTGTATTCACCTGTCCTGCATTAGACTGTGAGCTCCTAAAAGGTAAAGATTTGACTTCCATGCTTTTATGTTGTATCCCAAGCACTTCGCCTGGCAAATAGAAGGCACATGAACGCCTTTACTTAAATCAGATGATTGGCTTTTCTGGTTCTGAATTTCATCCAGATGGTAAACAAGTGGCTACAAGGTACCCAGGAACAACCTCCTGGATCCCACATGCCTTAAAATGCATCTATTAGCCAGGCCACTTGGGGCAGGCAGAGGTGAAGAGAGACCACGGGGCTCTGAGGCTTTCAGAGACAGTCAAGCAGATTGGAGACCATTGTGATAGGAGACCTGCCGGTTCCTGCCCGCTGACTACTTATGGGGACTGGGTCAGATGGACACGGGAGATGGGAAATCTGAGATATTAAACGTCCAAGATGTGCCAAAGACTCCAAGCAGGCCTTCAGGAAACACTCAGGAAAAGATTCTCTCAGCAAGTGGGTACCTGGTAAACAGAGAAGAGACATACAGGGGAAGAGATGGGATAGGACCTACAAGACAATGGAGAGGAAGAATCCTCTTAGCATGGGAGATGGAAAGGTAAACAAGACACAGTTCCTGGCCTCAAGAAGCTTCTCAAATCAGAAGGCCTTTAAAGACAGAGGTAGAGCTTGGCAGATAAGGGTGGGGGAGGAAAAAGGATCACACAAGCAAAGGCATCCAAGCATGTGAAGAGGCAGTCAAGCAGCTCTAAATGGCTGGGGATGAGAGAAAGGAGAATTGAAGGATTAAGCTAAGAGTAAATTGAGGCAAGATCGTCCAGGGCCTTGTATGACTTGATAAGACATTTTGGGCTTCATTCATCCCACGGGAAAAGGGAGAGCGAGGAGTTTTTAAGTAAACAAGTGACAGCATCAGATCTGTGTTTTTGGAAGGAGTGGCCAGGCAGGAAGATGTTCGCCCATCTTCCACCCTCAGTTCTCTCCTCGCCCACCATCTTCTGGTTCTAGGCTGCCTTAAGAGCAAGCAGGTGGCCAATGAAGACATCTCCTGGGAAATGTGACTGGTTCTAGAGCACGAATCCCTACCCTAGGTAAAGGTTTCTGAACACATTTATCTCGCCTAAGGAGGCTTTGAACATTCCTCTTCTCCAATCTTACAAACATCATCACCGAGCTCAAAAAAAAAACAAAACAAAAAAGCCTCAGCTCTGCCATTATTTTTTTCATCTTCAGGAAATGCAATTAGGAACCAATTTTCCAAAAAACAATATTCTTTATTTTATTTACCAAAAGTAAAAAGGAAAGGGATCTGCATTTCCAACTGGCTCATTCCGAATTCTGGGCGGCTCTGAGCCCCTATTTCCCTTCTTAAGCAGCCTCGACAGTTGGGAGTGGGCGGAAAAGAGAGGCGCCTGGGCCAGGGGCCGGGTGGGGGGGCGGGGGGCGGTGGTTAAAGGAAAGAAAAGTTGGTCTCCGCAAGAGCAAATTTTCTCATGCCAGGAGTTTTCCTCTTTCTTCCCATTAAATGGACCTGAGCAAATTCTGTTCTCACTGTTCCAAGTTTCTTCTTTCAGAATGAACTACGGCAGCGCCCCGGCCTGGCCCCAGGAGGACGCACGCAAAGTTCCCGGGCAGTCGAGAGGGGTCGGCGCCCTGTCCGGCACGTTTCCGGGGACCCCCGTACGGAGAGCGCAAGGACGCGGGGTCCGACTGGAGCCGCCTGATGGGTTCTGCGCGGAAAAGAGGGCCTGGGGCTCCGGCCAGCGACCCCTCCCACCCGCGCCCGGGAGCCGCCCCCCCTTGCGGAGCCCACCGGGGCGGCGGCGGCCGCGAGCACTCACCGAGTCCGGCGCTGGGCGGGACCGCTGGGAACGAGGACGGCGGCTCCGCGGCGGCGTCTCGGCCCGCCACACGCCCTCAGGGCCGCCGCCCGGCCCGCGGCTCGGAGCTCCGCGGCGGCGGCGGCGGCCTCGCCTCCATGGCGAGGGGAAGCGGCTGAGGAGCGACTGGGCGGGCGGCGGTGATGGCGGCCGCGGCCCAGGGTCCGAGCTGGCTGGCGCGCGCGTCTCTGTCAGCGCCGCACTCGCCGCAGCCTCGCTCCCGACCCGGCCTTGGCTGTAAGGTGCGTCCTCATTGGCGGTTCAGAGACGGGCGCTGGTTGGCCCACAGCGAACGGGCGTCTCCCGGCCCTCGCGGGCCCCGCCCTTGCGCGCCTCCGAGCTCGCGTTCGCACGCTCGCCTGAGGCGCTGAGCCGGGTCTCATGGTCTCTCCGGCTCCTGCGCCGCGTGGGTGGTGTGCGTGCGCCCTGCAGCAGCCGGGACCTTGGGGAAGCGGGACCCCGGGAGCGCTGGCCTCCCGTGCACCAGCGCCGTCCGCCTCTACAATCCCAGCCCCCTGGACGTGGGCCTTCTTCCCAGTTTACAGATGAGGAAACTGAGGCCAAATACGAATTACACCAATGCCTGGAACTCAAAAGCTGTCTTTCCACCCCTCTCTCCAAATGTATTCCTTTCCGACTCCTTACCCCGCCCAGTTGCTGCAAGGTATTCAAAGGACGTAGGCTCTTTTGGGGAGAGGAACCTGCGAAGCCCCTAGAATGATCCTGGCACCGTAGGTGTTGCCTTACATCAAGTCAGCTCACGCCATCCCCACCCAAGCCCACAGGGAAATCTCTCCGGCTTTCTAGATACGCCTACCAGGGCCTGGCTTGCCATAGAGCCGAGTACAAATACGACACATGGTGCTCTGCGGTGGGGGTGTTATTTGCGATAGGACAGAGGGGAGGGGAGGTTCAAAGCACAGAGGACCCGGAGATGCGTCCCGCCCCTGGGGCCGGGGTCGGGGTCGGGGTCGCGCGCGGACCTCTTCCCCAGGGCTCCCTGCCCTACGTGTGGTGCCCCAAAGCTATGCGTAAGTCTGTCCCGCAGCTGCGGCTCACCCAGGCTACGGGACTTGGGCGTCCGCGGCTGAAGGCCGGTTACGCGGTCGTGGTGGGTGGCGGGTGACACACTCTTGCTGGTTGTGGCCCCCACACGAGGTCCCTCGGACGCTTCGGGCCCTGCTCAGGGCGAGTGGTTGGGCATGCATGCTGGAGACAGATTGCACAGCAGTGTGCAAGCAGAGCTTCCTGGGGGGACCCTTAATCCCGGACGCAGAGTCCGCGCCGCCTGCGGTGGGTGGTGCGCCCCAGGGGAAGTCTGTGGCCGGCGGCAACTCTTCTTCGTGACAAGGGGTGCCTGGGGGTATATTTTGGTGCAGAAGGAGCCCACATCGGCAACTATTTCCTCGGGGTTGGTGCCCCTATCACCTGCAGTCCCCACCACCGCCTGCAGTTGGGGCGCCAATTTAGGACTTTATGCACTCTCCCTTCTCCTCATTTGTGCAATCAGCGAGTGTGTGCTGAGCTGAGCCAAGGCCTGGAAATACAGGCAGCGGTGGCCTCCTTCAGGCTGGCCCCTCCCAAGCAGGGAAGTTCCTTCTCTAGCCGGAGTTGTGTCTCTTGCTTTCAGCAGCGCCAGAGGGGTCACAAAATGGCCAAACCCTTGGCGCCTCTGCCCGAGAAACACTCCAGCCCAAAGGCCCAGAGGCCACATGCTCAGTCTCTTGTTAGACCCCAAGAACAGCCAATGAGGACACGTTCTTCCACACGTTTCCCAGGAAGTCCAAACTCAATCTGTCTGCACACCAAAAGGAAAACGGAAAAGCCTGAACTCAAAGCGTTTAGAAACCCTGAAAAATAATGACTATATGTGCAAGAGGTACCTGGGTACCTAGGGTAGCCGTAGCATCTTAAGACCAAACCCCACCAGCTTAGTTTTGCTTTCTCTACATCTGCCCTATTAGCTCTTAGTATGCCTCTTTTGGTTGATATCTTTCTTTATAGTTTTATTTATATTACCATAAAAATGTTTGACATGCTACTTATATGTTCTAACATATGTGAAAATAACTATTAAAAAGTGTTGGGGTACCTGGCTGGCTCAGTGGGTAGAGCATGGGACACCTGATCTCAGGGTCGTGAGTTTGAGCCCCATGTTGGGGGTAGAGTTTACTTAAGAAATAATCATAATGATATAAAAAGTGTTCATCCTCAAGATAATCTGGACAGCCCCCCCCGCGCGTGTGTGCGTGCACACACACACACACACACACTTGATGTGGCCACACTTCGGAAAACACTGCAGGTTGGGTGTGGGAGTCAGAGAGCCCTGGGGTTCAAGCCCTGCCATTGGCTGGGTGACCTGAATCTCCCTCTGCTACTCTTCCTGGAACCTCCCAGCCTCTGGACTGAGAATTAAAAGCATGTACAGCTTGGCAAGTAACCCATTCTCAGGAAATGCAGTTCCTTCTCTTCATGAGACAGCAGCAATGTGGTCAGAGCATTTGTGATGTGTGTAGGGGTGAGAGAACCTCAGAGCTAGGAGAGGCAGGGTCTTGGGTACCCCATCCTGGAGACTCTGGGAAGGAGTTCAGCTCAGTAACCACGCAGACCGTTTCCAGTGGAAGAGAACAGAGTCCCATCCTCATCTGCCCATGTGTGGAGAGCTGCCCAGCCTCCCCACCTCACCTGATGCCCAGGGTTTCCACACTTTTGCCCATCACCACAGGGCAAAGGGCTGTCTTTGAAGAGGACAGAATAAGAAAGGAGGACCAAGGCGGTGGGGAGGCAGGCTTTCTATACTCAGGCCCACCCATGTGGGAGGCTGAAGCCCTGCTCCCAGTCCTGCTTTAAGTCCAGCTCACTGGAGAATATACCTACAGGTAGGCATTTGTGAGCCACGCCACAGGCGCCCCAAGGAGTCACAGGGTTTATGAGAAAAGGACTGGACTGAAGAAGAGCTGGAAGATGGGGGTAAAGGACTCTTGTTTCATTAGGTAAATCACTTCCCCTCTCTGGGCCTCTTTCTCCATCTAGTAAATGGAACAATGAATCATTCGCTCAACAAATATTGAGTACAAACCATGTGCTGGACACAGCAGGGAATAAGACAGAAAAGGTCTCTGCTCTCAGGAATTTACATTCTGGACGGGAGACAGACAATAAACAAACAAGTGAAAAGAAAATTTCCTAAATGCTGTAATGAAAATAAAGCAAGGCAATAAGATAAAAAATTGGAGTAAATGAGAGCCAAGTGTCTTTCCAGGCCACTGTTCTACTTCCAAGGGTAATTTGCTAGAGCTTTGTACCTAAGAGATCGCAGCCCCCTTATCTTGAGAAGGCCTTTGACTGACTCTCACTCCAGGGCTGCTATTGATGATATTCTAAACTAGAAGAATGGTCCCCCAGTCCTTATCCTAGCCTCTAGTCACTGAAATTCTGAAGTATTTAGAGGGAAGTGTATTAAAGACTGCAACTTAGTTTGAAGTCATCAAAAATAAGGTGGATAAGTAAGGTGAATAGAGGAATGGAGAGATGTGTGATAAAGTAATATAGTAAAATACTAATGGCAGAATCTAGGTGGTGGGTATACAGGTGTTCACTGTAAAATTCTTTCAACTTAGCTGTATGTCTGAAAGTTTTCGTGATAAAATGTTGGGTGGAAAATCAGGGTTTAACTTTACAAAAAAGTACACTGCCTTTAATTTTCAGACAACTCTCTTGTTGGACCACTCTGCTGATTTCTGAGATAGAAGGCTGATGGGCTGTGCCTGTGATTCCAAAAACTGGCCACATTGCCAGTTCTATACACTCTTCCAGAGCCTCGCCTCTCCCCTACCAAGAGATGGAGTCGATCTCCACTTGAAATGGGGTGGGACTGCCCTGACCAACAGAATGTGGCAGGTATTGAGTGGCCCTGTGCGACTTCCAAAGCTAGGTTGGGGAAGGCAGTACAGTTCTGCGCAGCTCTCTTGGGATGCTGCCCTTGGAACCTGGCCGCCATGTTGTGAGCTCTGCTGGGTTGTAGGTGCCCTGGCCAACAACCCCAGCTAAGGTTCCAGTCAACAACCAGCTTCAGCTGCCAGACTTGTGAGTTGCCAATCCTTCCGATGATTTCAGCCCCCAGCTATCAAGTCATCCCCCCACCTTTGAGTCTTCTAGCTGATGTCCCAATTATTGTGGAGCAGACACAAGCCACCATTTTATCCTGTCCAGATTCTTGACCCACGTAGTAAGAGGTGAGCATAATAAATGGCTGTTTTACAATGTGATGTATATCCCCTTGGAAGCTATTCAAAGTTACAAATCAGGTGAAGGAAGAAGAAAAAGAAACAGCTTACCAGGCCCCGAGTCTCCCACTCTTTTCAGGCACTCATTTCAAGTCAACTGTAAAGGCATTAAGAGGGGAAAACCAGAAGCTCCAGGGAGGCCTGCCCTCCCTCTGGGCTTTGGTTTCCTCCTTTGTCCTCCTTCTAGACGAAGGGCGCAAAAAGAGGAAAAGGAAATGCCCTCAGTGTTGGGTGGGGGCACGGGCCATGAAGTTCACGTAACCGGAGTGTACGCTGAAGGCCAGAGATGGACAGCTGCAGGGCCAAGAAAGCACTGCTGCTGATGGGGATGGAGCCTCTGTTCGGGGTCAGGTAGAGCCAGGGGTGGCTCATTTGTAGTTCTTCCTTGGCAGAATTGAGATGTTCCGTCCTCCTTTTCTCTTCAGCCCCGAGACCACGTAGGAGTTGCTCACCACTGTTAGGTAGGCGTGGCTCGTGAAGGCTCTTTCTCTAACCCTCTAACAAGCCAGCCACACTCTCATCAGCCCTCCAACCCTTACTATAGTGCGAATGGGGGCCTTGCCTCAGGCTCCTCCACTCAGAGGGCCCGATTTCAGTCATCCCTCTTCTGTCACAATAGCTGAGGAGAAGCTCTGAGACCCCCACAAGCGCCATCGGGTTTCAAATCCCAGTTTTGCCATATACTCCCTGTTACCACACCTCCTCAGTCCTCAATCTCCTCTTCTGTAACATGGGGCGATGTTACCCACCTCACAGGGCTGTCTTGTGGAATAAACGAAATAGCAATGGTGAAGTGTTTAGCATGGTTCTTGTGTGTACGTGTATAACGCTTTTCAGATTGGCTCTTGATGGGCTGCTGCTGGAGTTCTGCACAGCTCCTCGTAATCTTCCTAGGGGCTGGGAGCTTAGTTACAGGACTTTCTGCGGTAACTGTGGAGAGGGGCAGGTCTCTTGTAAATATCGCTGAGGAGCTCCCCCTCCAGCCCCAACACAATCAAACACACAGAGTTTTGCTGAAGTGTCTGGATGGTTCTGCCTCCAGCATGCTTTCGCTTAGGCTGGACTGAATGAGACAAGTGCTCTAAAATGTCCCAACTTTATTTACAATCAGACCCCCAGCTCCCACCCCACCCCAGCTCCTAGGTTTAGCTCAGCTCTAAAGAAGCTGGATAAGCAGTGACGCTTCTGCCAAGCCTAGAGCGCAGGGTGACGTACAGGGTGAGCCCTTCACTTCTTCTGGGCTTGTGCCCTAGCCCGCTGAATCTTGTCGGCCGTGGCCGCGTCTGCGGTTCCAGTGCAGTGGGACAACACAAGAGTCAGCTCTGCTTCGTTCCGGTGCTCAATGGCCACATCTGCGGCCTGAGCCACATCCCTGTGGTTTGAGGAGGAGGGGAGAAGGTGTCAGGCTGCCCAAGGGCACAGACCGTGCCCCTCATCAGCCCCCTGGCTCAGCCACCCAGCACCCACAGGGCTCTCAGCCGACGCACCCAACGAGAAGCAAGGCCTTGACCTTCTGCTCAGGACCCACGCGGGAGGCATACTTCTTGGCCTCGTATTTGTTGTGTTGTTTCATGCAGATCTCGACAAAGGGCTTAGGAGAAGTTGGGGAGAAGGAGAAGATAAGGCAGCGCCTTCCTGTCCTCTCTCTTATGAGCAAAAGCCCCACGGACGCATGGTCCCTGTGTATTTCATATGCCCTTCAGTGTGCATAATCTCGCCCCACCCCCGCCCTGACACACATACAACAGTTGTGATCTCCGCAGTCTCAGGGCAGGAACCACCTATACCACAGATCTGTTAGAGCCTTGTCCATGCGGCCACTCCACCATCTGAGGCTACCCTCTCGCAATAGGAGTCCCTTGCCTTCTCAGGGCCTGTGTTTTCTCTCACGGCTGCCCTTATCCCACCTATCCGACACACCACTGAACCACCTGCCACAGAAAACAATTCCCCTTGGTCTCGTCCACTGCCTCCCGAACATGCCCCCCCAGTGCCCTTCCACCTCCTACTTCCATGAGACTTTCCCTTCGGCACACAGTGCCCGCAGCGGGCCTCCTTGAGGAGAGCAGCTCATTCCTTCTCTGGCCAACATCTGTGGGCTAACTCGGGCCCACTTGCCCACAGACCTAGCCCATGAGTGTGCTAACTATGTGGGAGGGCTGAATAGATGCAGGAATGGGCCATCTGCCTGTCTCTGGGCCTGGTCCCCTCCCCAGGACTACACCCCTGGGCGTGGGGTCCACGCAGGGCCCCTGCCTCACCAGGTAGCCAATGGGCGATTTCTTGCTCTTAGAAAACTTCTCTAGCTCCTCCCAGTCTTCCAGATCCGCCAGGGCTGTCAGCTTCAGCCACCAGAGCCTGCAGGGAAGCTGGGCTCGCAGGTGTTGCGGGGCCAGAGGGCGGTCCCAGGACCTACCCGTGGCCCAAGCCTCACCTACCTCTTGTCCGGAATGCGGAAGTCACGTGCCAGCTGCTCTGCGCGCTTGCTGTGGCCGCCGAGGACGAGGGTGGTGACCGTGTCGTGCAGAGACAGGTCCACGAAGTGGCCCCCCAGCTCATCTTCCAGGCGCCGCTGCAGCCGCAGGAGCCGCATTTGATCCTCCGTGGCCTGGGGCAGAGATGAGGCCAGATGGGGTCGGACGGGGCCAAGGGACAAGGAGGCAAGACCAGAGCAGAGGAGGTCCTCAGAAAAGAGTAAGGCAAACCTTGGCTGCGAACTCATTCTTGGCCTTGTAGAAGGCGTCAGCTGCCATCTGTAGAGCCGCGACTCGCCCCTCGATACGCTACAGGGGCAAGCAGGGAAGCCTGAGCTCACAGCACCAAGGACATCAGCCTTCCCTACTCGGGCTACACTTCTCTCCCCGGTCCCTGCGCCCAGGGTCGCCAGGGCCAGCTTTAGCCACTGGGGGCACCACCCCAGTGTCCCTAGTGGGGAGGCGGGCTCCCCTGGGACCGACCACCATCCTGGCTTCATATCTTCTCAGACTCTCCCGAAACAGTGAGGACCAGTTGGGGTGTGTACCAGATAGGAGGCCCAGATGCCTGGAGAAGGAGCCCCACCAGCAGCCCAGCCCACAGGCCCCACCCACTCTGTGGACCTCAGACCTCCTCTGCAGCATAGCTGGCTCGGATGTGGAAGCTGCCCAGCTCCTGGTGGTTGTCATCCTGATTGTAAAGGTCCTTCAGTGTCTCTAGCTCCTGATGCTTACAGAACTGGGGCCATGGACAGGCAGTGAGTCAGCAAGGCCAGCTCAGGGGCTCAGGAGATTCCAGCCCCACCCCTGCCCAGGGCACACACCTGTCGGTACAAACTCAGGGCCATGGGCTGGTTCCGAAGAGTCATGAAAAAGTCTCCTCGGTTTAGCTCATTCTTCAGGTGCAGCAACACCGTGAACACTAAGGAACGATAAGGTGGTGTGGGGACTTTGGCCCGGCCCCGTGCTTAGCCCAGGGGTCCCAGCCTTGCCCTCTCTCAAACCCTGCTCACCCAGATCAGTGTCTCCACTCTCGATGGCCTTGCTCAGTGCCAGTTTGCTTCTCTTCATCTTTAGGAGAAGGGGTACCTGCTCCCCAGAGCGTGGCTCATACTCCAGCAGCTGTGGGGTGGGGAGAAAAGCACAGAGAGAAGGAGCTGGACTGGGGGCCTCAAATACCAGTGTCAGAGCATCTGGGGAGGGCTGGGCACCCACACCTTGATGGCCAGCTCCGTGCGGCCACAGCCATAGGCCCGCGCAGCAATGTCGGAGTAAGAGACGCCTGGTGTGTCTCCCAGCTTCTGGTTAATGGCCCGAGCAACATCCTCGTCGGACACATCCTTCTGTTGCACCTGCAGATAGAGGGGGGTTGTCACACACACCTGGATCTCATCCTTCACCCCCCTGCCCACACTGGCCCTGGATCAGGACTTCCCCCTTGAGCTCTACACTTCGTATTTCCCACATCCCATGGGGGCCTGGAATCCTCTAAATGACTTTGAAGCCCACCCTACGTCCTCACCTTGTAGCAGGCCCAGTGGGCCAGGATCCTGCTGACGCCCTGCACTTCAGGAAGGCGCAGGTACTCACAGATCTGGATCGCCAGGGGGTAAAGCCTCCTCAACACCAGCCTGGCAGGCAAGGGGATAAAATATATGGGGGTGAGGTGGGATAGAAAGAGAGGGCAGAGTGGCCCCAGCCTGTAACTCAGGGCTCCCAGCTCCCAAAGAAATGGGTGAGCAGTGACCACAAGAAGCCAGCAGGGGCCGTACTACCTGCCCACATAGAGCCCTCCTCCCACAACCCTGGGGCTTACTGTACCTGTCCAGCAGCACCTGGATGGTGAGCTGCTTGTATCTGCATTTTACCTGGTTAAGGATCCAGCTGGGGTATGAGCCCTATTTGCCAAGGACTTGCAGGCAGCGTCTTCAGCCCCATCCCCTTCCCCCACCGCCACTGACCGTAAACATCCTCGCAGCTCGTTTGAGGATACTGGCTATAAGTGAGGGGGATCCCAATGTGGTAATCCCGAATGGCATTCAGCACACGCAGGTCCTGACACATGCGCACGAAGCTGTCAGGTGGAAATCTGTCGAGGAAACACTTTCCAAAGGAGGCCGCCTGAGAAGAGCCAGAGGGCAACAGAGGAGATCTTACCGGTCACCCCACCCCTCCTTCTAGGGCACCCGCCCCGTCCAGCACCCACCACCCAGCCCCTCTGGCCAGGCCAACCCTGAGCAGACTCTTCTGCATGTCTGGCCGATGCTCATGTCCCGCAGCCTCGATGCACTGCTGCACGGCCTGGGTCAGCTGCCCCAGCTCCTGGATCTCCCGTAGGTACTCATCTGCCTTCTGGCTCTCTTTCTAGGGGGTGGGGGAGGGTGCCAGGGATGGGGTGATATGATAGAGAACACCCCCATGTCTGGTCCCCCCACCCCTCTGGGCTGTGGTTCAAATGGGCTGGTATGGAGGGGCTGCAGAGGCCAAAGCCCAAACTCCCTTAGCCCACAGTCCACCCAAGGTACCCATACATCCCCTGCCATATCCGCCACAATTGCTGGCAAGGAGCCTTGATGGTAGCCCGGACTGGTGCCTGGGCTGGGCATAGTAGGGGTTCCCTGCACCTCCCCATCACCACAGGGAGGACACCATGTCACTTCAGTCTACCTGAGCTGGCTCTCCCCAGCCCAGTGTCCTGCCTGGACTCCTCTCTTGACAAGTGGCACCTGGCTGAGTCTACCTTGCCCAGCCAGGGGCATGGGGCTGAGCCAATTAGGAAGGGGAAGGAGAAGAACATCCTGGGATCCAGGAAGAAGCCTAGGGCTTTACCTCGTACTCTTTCTGGGCCTCCAACAACAGTGCTCCAGGGGCCATCGAGGCAATTTTGAAGATCTCCTCGCTGGCCACTAGGAGAAAGTGTTGGTGAGTGTTGGGAGGGCAGGGAATCCTCAGCACTGCCTCAATGCCCTGATCCTGCCCTGGGTCCCATGGTATCCTGTGAGGGCCTCACCTGGAACCTCATGCAGGAACTCGTGGGTGCTACAAGAGAAGATGCGGACCCCATCCAGCTCAGGCACCAGGTAGGAATCTTCATCCAGCACAAACCCGAGCTTGGTCAAGGTTCCCAAGAATACCCAGAAATGGGGCGGGGCAGGTGACCCTCCCTCTCCTCCTTTCCCCTCCCACTCCCCTGCAGGCAGCCCTCCAAGGATACTGGATGCTCTCAGGTGCGTCACCCACCACCATTAGCCGCCTCTCCCAGGCCACCACGACAGCCCTCTCTTTGCTCCGAGGACGGCTGCACCTGTGGGCAGCATCACACAATCTGGGACACATACAGGACCCTGGGCCCACAGACACGTCTCCTACCTTCCCACATCACTGCTTACAGCAGGCGTTGGGACAGCCCTGAACATGTGTGCTACCCCTTATCCCGTTCCTCTGACCAACATCTGCTCCCCTCTCCCCCTGTGCTGTCAGCTCCCAGGGGCATCTGGGGCCCACAAGGGGACAGGGGTTTCCCTCAAGTATGCACTGGCAGAGATGATAAAATGCAAGCTCCACCTGGCTTGGCCATTAGACAAGATGAATCAAGGTGTCCCAGGAAATAAGGCTGTGCCCACCCCCAACATAAGACCCCCATCCTCACCAGACCATCTGCTTGGGGGGGGCCCGGATGTTGCAGTTGAACTCACACAGCTTCTCCTGAAAGGGTGCAGGGAACATCATGGCCCTGTCCCGGTAGTCACCAGTCTGGTTAAAAAGCCCTTCCCCTACTGCTAACAGATCTTTCCTGGACAAGGTAGGGTGCCCCCACGTTGTCCCAGGATCACACCTTGAGTGATGCCGTCCCCATCCAGATGTAGCCTGTGTCTGTGAAGAGTGCCAGATGTCGGTAGGTGAAGGAGACTGCCATCTGCAGGAAACTGCTCACTCCGGGGGCCAGGCCAGGGGGCGTCTGGGACAGGCCAGGGAGACACCAGATGTTTTCTCGGAGCTTCCCCCACTGCCTCCCTCACTCCCTTCCTTCCATTTCACTCCCACTCAGGGCCCTCACCACTGCCGAGCAGGCTGCATGGTCAAGGAGGTAAAGATCAGGCCCCACGGCCAGAAGAATGTGTGCAACTCGGTCCTGGCACAGTGTGGTCCAACACGAGGGTGCGCTCTGCAGACCTGCGGCCGGGGAAGGGGACAACTTCAGGACGACCAGAGCCCACAGCTTCTGCCTCTCTTGCCGGGCCCCCCCACCCCCCGGGTCTGGAGGCACATCTGTGGGCGCTGAATGTCTGTCTCAGGGATATCAGGGCTCACCCGGCACCTCCGGCATCCGGCGAAGTTTGAGATCACCCACATTGGCGCTGAGCGTAAAGCGGTGGGCCCCAGTAAGGATGGCCACCCCCGAACCAAACTCAGTATGGAAGATCCGGGCGTCTAGGACCCGGTTCTGGAGCACCTCCTGGGGAGAGGGGCCATGAGTTGAGGGAGCCAGAGTCCCAGACTCCATCCCTTTCCCCAGTCCCCTGCAGTCCCTACATTGCCCATGCTGAAGTGTCTCCGGAAGTCGCCATGAAGCCCATAGACCAGCACTACACCATCTTCCTGCACGCAGAGCAGCTCCTCCTCAGCTGACCAGCCTAGGGACACCACGGGCCCACTCTTCCACTGCAGAGGAGACGGAGGTTCCTGAGGCTGTCCTTGGGACACAGACCCAGCCTAGCCCCCAGGGGGGGATCAGGGGTGCTCACCAGTAAACTGGCCAGAGGCAGGCCAGAGGCAGAGTAGATCTCAAGCACTGGCCGTATGCTGGCCACCTTCTCCTTCCGCCACGGGTTCCTCAACAGTGCTGTAGTTGAAGAAGAGATTTTCTGTCCAGTTCCCCAGGCCCACCCCATATGAAGCAAGCTTCAGAACCAAAATTTAAAGCATCTTAGCAGGGGGTGAGAAATGGGGGGGAAGAGGGGTGGCCACGTTAGCAAGAACCACCTGACAGCAAGGACCCCAGGCATCATGCACCTTGAGTTCACCCCATTGTCCCAGAATATGCAGTGGCAGAGGGGTGACATACCAATGGGGCCCCCATAGGGCGCAGCGGCTACCAGGCAGTCCCTGAGTTCCTCCTTCAGGTCCCAGTCCATGCTGTACAGCTCATACTTCCTGCCCACACAGAGGCAAGCAGAAATTAGCCTCCTCATGACCCTGCGTCCAGATGGATTGAGCCCAGAGGAACCCCTAAAGCCTCCATTTGTCCTTCACAGGGCAGGCAAGGCCCCCCACAGGTGGGAGAGGGCGATGACTAGAAACAGCTCGGGCAACTGACCACATGCATGCTTAGGGACAGCAGGTGATGGAGCAGAGGCTGTTGGCAGGGCAGGACGTGGTTCGTTGGGCAAGTGTCCGAGGATGGCAGGAGCTCCTGGCACAAGAGACAGGCTACTTGGTCAATATCCAGGGCATAAACTAAGGTAGGACTAGGGTGTGGTGGCTGGCTTGGGCCTCCATTAGCAGGAAATCAGACCCTCTAAGGGGGGTCTCTCAGGGCAGGCAGCCTTTCTTCTATTTCTGGTTTTTTTTTTTTTTAAAGATTTTATTTATTCATTTGAGACAGAATGAGAGAGAGAGAGAGAGCTCATGAGAGGGGGGAGGGTCAGAGGGAGAAGCAGGCTCCCCGCCGAGCAGGGAGCCCGATGCGGGACTCGATCCCGGGACTCCAGGATCATGACCTGAGCCGAAGGCAGTCGCTTAACCGACTGAGCCACCCAGGTGCCCCCTATTTCTGGTTTTTAACACCAAAGCAGGTTGTCCAGCCAGGGGTCCCCCTCAACGCTTGCCGATAATGATCTCCATTTTAGAGGCACTTAGTTAGCAGTACTTGAAAGAAATCCCAGAGGAGTTCTTCGGTGACTCCAGAGCCGGGGGGACAGAGTCCTGGGATAGAGATGTCAATCTCTGAATGCTCAGCTTATGGGAGTAACAGAAATCACAAGCTGGCACGAGATGACTGCAATCTGAGATGGGCGTGGGTCGCCAAGAGTGTGTGTGGCATGAAGACGGAGTAGGAGGCCTGAGGCATGCCATCATTTGAAGGCTGGAGGTGGGGACAAGGGGACGGAAAAGGAGTGGGCCTTATCCCAGGAAGCCAAGAGAAAGCAGTGTTTAAGGGGAGTGTTTCCTCAAGTATCATTTCCGGAGCCTTCCTGATAAGAATCAGAAAGATGCCTACCATTATCTTCTATTTGACATTCTTCTTGGGGTTCTAGCAAAATAATTTAAGAAAAAAAATAAAAAGAGGTTTATATTTCGGAGAAGGAGTGAGTTTGCTGCTATTCACAAATAATGTGATTGTCTACTTAGAAAATCCAAAGCAGGCTATGGAATAATGAACAAAAGAGCTCAGGAGAGTGATCAACAAAAACCTACGTATTTTCTATACTGATAAATTTTATATATCATAGCAAGAATCAATTAGAATATGACTTTAAAAGACCCTAATCATGATGGCAATAAAAGAAGAGATAATAAAATAAAATGATAAAAACAAGATAATATTAATAAATATATTATATATATATAAACAAATAATAAAAAATAAAAACAAGAATAAACCTAACAAAAGTTTTTACAAAATACAACCATGGGGTGGGCGGAAAGAGAAGTGAACCAGGAAACAGACTCTTAACTATAGAGAACAAACTGAGGGTGATGGGAGGGGAGAGGGCGGGGGGTGGGGCTGGGGTGGGGGTGTTGGTTAAATAGGTGATGGGAATTAAGGAGGGCACTGCTGAGATGGGCACCAGGTGTTTTCTGTAGTGACCAATCACTAAATTCTACACCTGAAACTAACATTACACTGTATGATAATGAACTGGAATTTAAATAAAAACTTGAAAGAGGGGGGCGCCTGGGTGGCTCAGTTGGTTAAGCGACTGTCTTCGGCACATCATGATCCTGGAGTCCCTGGATTGAGTCCCGCATCGGGCTCCCTGCTCGGCTGGGAGTCTGCTTCTCCCTCTATCCCTCCCCCTGCTTGTACTTGTGCTCGTTCTCTCTCTCTCTCAAAAATAAATAAAATCTTTAAAAAAAAAGAAAAAAAAGTTTAAAAAAAATCAAATCAAATCAGTTTACTCAAAGATATAGAAAACCTGGAGGAACATTCCAAACTGATCTATGAATGCATGAGAACTCCAATAAAAACCACTCCCAGGGGCACCTGGGTGGCTCAGTCGTTAAGGGTCTGCCTTCGGCACCGGTCATGATCCCAGGGTCCTGGGATCGAGCCCTGCATCGGGCTCCCTGCTCCGCGGGAAGCCTGCTTCTCCCTCTCCCACTCCCCCTGCTTGTGTTCCCTCTCTCACTGTCTCTCTCTCTCTGTCAAATAAATAAATAAATAAAATTAAAAAAAAAAAAAACACAAAAAAACCCCACTCCCAATCTTTGGGGGTGGGGGAAGCACAAACTGATTCTTTTTTTTTTTTAAAATAGGCTCCACACCCGGCACGGGCCCAATGCAGGGCTTGAAATCATGACCCTGAGATGGAGAACTGAGCTGAGATCAAGAGTCAGATGCTTAACTGACTGAGCTATCCAGGCGTCCCAGCACATACGGATTCTAAATCTCACTTGCAGAAAAAAAAAAATCATTTTAAACAGAAAATGCTGAAAAATATTTTAAAACATTTTGAAAATGAGAGAACAGATATATGTCAGATATCAAATACACAATATAAAACTAAAGTTAATTAAAACTGTTGTTCGGGCACAGGAATAAGCAAATAGATTGATAGAAGAAGAGGCCAGAAAAAGAACTGGGAATTGAGCATGTAATAAAGATGGCATTTCAGATTGCTGCAAATGGATACTTGAAATGAGACAATGGGCCATATGGGAAGAATTGCAATAAACACTATTTCATTACTTAATCTCTACAATAAAATATTTTCCAGATGGAATTCAAGATTTAAATGTTAAAAAAAAAAAAATCAAGCCAGGGCACCTGGGTGGCTCGGTTGTTAAGCATCTGCCTTCGGCTCAGGTCATGATCCCAGGGTCCTGGGATTGAGCCCCACATCAGGCTCCCTGCTCAGTGGGAAGCCTGCTTCCCCTTCTCCTGCTCCCCCTGCTTGTGTTCCCTCTCTCGCTGTGTCTCTCTCTGTCAAATAAATAAATAAATAAAATCTTAAAAAAAAAAATCAAGCCATATAAGAACAAATCTTGGCTATTTTTACACTCTCAAAACAGAAACAATTTCTAAGCATGATATATAACCCAGAAGTCACAGAAAAAGAACGAGTCTAAATAAAAAGGGCTTCTAGGGGCGCCTGGGTGTGGGCTCAGTCGTTAAGCGTCTGCCTTCAGCTCAGGTCATGATCCCAGGGTCCTGGGATCAAGCCCCACATCGGGCTGCCTGCTCAGTGGGAAGCCTGCTTCTCCTTCTCCCACTCCCCCTGCTTGTGTTCCCTTTCTCGCTGTGTCTCTCTCTGTCAAATAAATAAATAAAATCTTTAAAAAAAAAAAAGGGCTTCTGTACACTTCTATATAAAAAGGAATAAAAACAATATGTATGTTTTGTATTTGCTTCTATTTGAAAAACAAAAAATTCTGGAAAGATTTCTGAAAATCTAGTAACTGGTGACTGGTAGGTGAGGGGGTGGAATCAGTTGAATAAGGACAGGGACAGAATGAGACTTTGAGTTTTTAAATCACATTACTGGTTATTTATTAAAATGATTAACATTAAAAAACTTCTACACATTAAAAAAAATCCATGGAAAACAAACTAGGAAAACAAATAACGAAAAGGGAAAAAATATGACACATGTGAAAAACAGGTACTTTTCTTAAAAATACAAAAGGCTCTAAGAAATTTTTTAAAGAAGATTTTATTTATTCATTTGAGAGAGAGAGCACACAAGCAGGGAGGAGGGGCTGAGGGAGAAGGAGAAGCAGACTCCCTGTTGAACAGGGAGCCCACCTCGGGGCTTGATCCCAGGACCCTGGCATCATGACTTGAGCTAAAGGCAGATGCTCAACGGACTGAGACACCCAGGTGCCCTGGCTCTAAGTAATTTTTAAAAATGAAAATAAAACCAAAAGAAAAATGGCCAAGGGCTATAATCATACTATCTTATGTGAAAATATTTAGAAACTAAACAAGAGTGCCTGCGTGGCTCAGTTGGCGAAGGTGAAGCGCCTGCCTTCGGCTCAGGTCATGATCTCAGGGTCCTGGGATCAAGTCCCGCATTGGGTTCCCTGCAGGCAGGGAGCCTGCTTCTTCCTCTGCCTGCTGCTCCCCCTGCTTGTGCGTGTGTGCTCTCTCTCTCTGACAGATAAATAAATAAAATCTTTAAAAAAATAAAAATATAAAAATGAATACGTGTCAAGTGACCTACATGAGAAGATATTTGTAACATTTCTAACAAAGGGTTAATATGGAGACCATGTAAAGAGCTCCTTTTTACACCAATGGAAACAACACAATGGAAAAATAGTCAAAGAATATGAAGACATACCTAATGACTATGTAAATATGAATTTAAATTATTTTTTATGTTTTGGCTATCTGACAAAAAAATAAGGGGATAAGAGCATCCAATATTGTTGAAGATGTGGAAAAATGAACACTTTCACACATATTAGGTGGGTGTATAAATTGGTTCAGCCCTTATGGAAGAAAATGAAGTGCTATCTATCCAACTTTTAAATGTGCAGACCCTCTGACTTAGCAACTTCCTTATAAGAGTCTAACTTCTAAAACTACTTGCACGAGTACACAAAGGTATGAATTTATTGCAGCACTATTTAAAATAGTTCTCTCCCTTGGGCGCCTGGGTGGCTCAGTTGGTTAAGCGACTGCCTTCGGCTCAGGTCATGATCCTGGAGTCCCAGGATCGAGTCCCGCATCAGGCTCCCTGCTCGGCAGGGAGTCTGCTTCTCCCTCTGACCCTCCCCCCTCTCACTCTCTCTCTCTCTCATTCTCTCTCAAATAAATAAAATCTTAAAAAAAAATAAAAATAAATAAAAATAAAATAGTTCTCTCCCAAATCCTGGAAAAACCTCCTGGGGTTTTAACCATGGGGCTGGTTAAATAAACTATGGGATGCCCATTCTGGGGAATATTATGTGGCCACTGATAGGGTGAGTCCGTGTACTGACATGAAATGATCTCTAGATGTCCTGTTAAGTAAAAAAAAAAAGCTGCAGCTCAATAGGAACTATATGAACCCATTTATTTTATACAAAAACTAAGCACATATTTTTGACAAGCATATTTACGTGTAACTACATGTCTGTGTGTAAAGACAGAAAAAAACGCTCAGAGACATGAAGCTGCACTGAGCTAGAGACAGTGGTTACCTGTGCGGAGGGTGGTGAATGGAGGGATGATGGAGGACTGCTTATTTTTAGACTTTTGCATTATTTGAAATTTTGATAACACATACACATTTTTTGACATTTTGTTACTAAAACTGTTGCATGAGAATCTGACGGGAAAATAGATGTTCACACGACCTAGTATGCCAGTTATCAATTTATTGCCACTCAGCTCCAAATTCACTCTCCAATACTGTGATAACAAACAGCATTTCTTTACGCCTTTCTCCTTCACCGTGAGTGTGATCTTAACCTTTCTCAGTAGAGGGCGCCTGGAGGGACCCTGCTGGAAGAAAGAGCTGAGTGCTCCCAGTAGGGGCAGAGCCGGCCAGCAGCCAGGGTATGAGGACATCTCTCAGTTATGCAGCAGCAACCTCAAAGGTTCGCCTGGAATGGTGATCACCTTCCCACGGCTCCCTGGAGAGAGACCACACTCCTAGCCTCCTGCTCACACCAGGCTCTACCTCCTCGGCTGCCAAGATGCCTGTCCCCTGGCTCCCCTCCTTCCACGGACCACCCCCCTCTGCACACCTGTGCACCCAATTACTGCTTGTGGCTCAGCGTACGGACACCACATGCTCCGGGCTGCACCAGCAGCCCCATTCCATCGCATGCCCACACGCTTGGCCACCAGCTGCAGCTCACCTGTGTCCCCCTACCTCTGAACCCCAGAGCATTGTTTCTTGCTTGCCCGCCAACTGGGGACCAGCTCTGGCCCAGGCAAACCAGCGAACTCTGCTTTCCAGTGACCTGCAATTTTATCTTCGCCATCAGGATCTGAACCCCAGCGTGGGGAGGGGCTTCCCTTCCAAGTGTGTCTTTCCTCGGGTGCTCTCCCTCAGCCCTAGGTTATCATACAAAATTTTCTTATATCTTACAGTTACTCTTTTATCACAGTTTCATAATTCTTTATGTTTATCAAACTTTCTCAGTTTAAGTCTCCTGATTGGATCCAAACTGATATAAACTTGGGGCAGGGAGTGGTCCAGAAGACAGCCCCCTAAAGATGAGATTTGGGGATTGATTTGGTTTTGTGCTTGGGCCTGAGTGCAGTACTGAGCTCCCGGTCATGGGAAACGAATGCTAGTCACCTACTTCATGCAGCAGCATCACAATTAATCAAGCCTGCAGTTTGCTGTGATGAAATATCAAGTCAAACATGTACCTTAGGAGTGACTTCTGTGCCTGACCGTGGGCTAGATCATTTTGAGTGCACTTGAACATTTAAGAGAAAACCACAAGCTTGGATCCATTAACTTTCAGCTCAAGTCATGGCTCTGAGAAGCAGAAAGCTTCCATGATAGCCCTAAAAGAATCTCTTAGTTCTTACAGCCACAAAGCTGCTACTGCTAAAAACCGAACACAAAATTTAATTGCGTGGGCTGTTAAATTATAACAGTTGAATTCACCAACACACCATTTTTCAAGTGAAAGTTAACAGCATTGATCAGGACAAGAATTTGGATCCTGAAACTTAAAAACAGTCCAAGGAGACTAGCCTTCAGCTGCTTGAAAACCCTGTGATAACCTCACTTGGGGTAGATGTCTTGGGAGCCTCCCTCCCCAAGGCTGACCTGGTTAACACTACTGCTGAGTGGCTAATATGCCAACAGCAGAGACTAATACCTGGTCCCAATATGGCACCATTTCTGGAGGGACAAGCCTGCAAGTTGATTACATATGACTTTACAAGGGAGGATGTAGCCATCAGCATCCAAACCCACTGGTCAATCGCAACTTCGCTCATAGTGGGCAATCCGATGTAAGATCCTTCCAGATGTGATGCCGC
>NC_058412.1:109342249-109455499 GCF_002201575.2 Neomonachus schauinslandi
GTTCACCCTGAAATCTATTCAAGCCTCTAGATCTAATATACAGTTTCAGGAAATACAGGCTATGATAGAGAATAAAGTTCAAAGGCACCACAGGGAAGCAATGGGACAAATCAAGAAAGTTATTGTCTCTTAAACAAGTCAATGTCATGAAAACAAAAGGTAAGGGCGGGAGTGGGGATAGTAATGTTCAAGTTTACAAAAGACTTAATTAAGAGAGGTAAACAAACGAGGAATTCTAGTTTGGGTCTTGATTTGAACAAACTGGTTATAAAAAGACACTTTGAAGACAACTGGAGAAGTATTAAGGACTGGTTGTTAGACGATTTTAAATGTTAACTTTGTTAGGTGTAAAAGAGTATTGCAGATTTATAGGAAAGACTGCATTTTTATAGGAAAAAAAATGTCATTTTTTAAAAGTAATACACATTGATGTTGTGTAATTTATTTTTTTTTAAGATTTTATTTTTAAATAATCTCCACACCCAACTTGGGGCTCTAACTTATAACCCTAAGATCAAGAGTTGCATGCTCTAGCAAATGAGCCAGTCAGGCACCCCTGCCACTTACTTTAAAATACAACAGAAAGGGGCGCCTGGGTGGCTCAGTTGAGCATCAGACTCTTGGTTTCAACTCAGGTCATGATCTCAGGGTCTTGGGATCAGCCCCGAGTCACGCTCAGTGCAGAGTCTGCTTGTCTCTCTCCCTCCCCTTCTGCCCCCTACCCCCCGCCAAGCGGCTCTCTCTCTCTCCCAAATAAAATCTTTTTTTTTTAAAAGATTTTATTTATTTATTTGAGAGAGAAAGAATGAGAGATAGAGAGCATGAGAGGGAGGAGGATCAGAGGGAGAAGGAGACTCCCTGCTGAGCTGGGAGCCTGATGCGGGACTCGATCCTGGGACTCCAGGATCATGACCTGAGCTGAAGGCAGTCGCTTAACCAACTGGGCCACCCAGGCGCCCCTCTTTTTTGTTTTTTTTAAGATTTTATTTATTTATTTGACAGAGAGAGACACAGCGATGGAGGAAGCACAAGCAGGGGGAGTGGGAGAGGGAGAAGCAGGCTCCCCGCTGAGCAGGGAGCCCGATACGGGGCTCGATCCCAGGACCCCGGGGAACATGACCTGAGCTAAAGGCAGACGCTTAACAACTGAGCCACCCAGGCGCCCCCCCAAATAAAATCTTTAAAAAAAAAAATACACCAGGGCGCCTGGGTGGCTCAGTTGGTTAAGCGACTGCCTTCGGCTCAGGTCATGATCCTGGAGTCCCGGGATCAAGTCCCACATCGGGCTCCCTGCTCGGCAGGGAGTCTGCTTCTCCCTCTGACCTTCCTCCCTCTCGTGCTCTCTGTCTCTCATTCTCTCTGTCTCAAATAAATAAATAAAATCTTTAAAAAAAAAAAATACACCAGAAAAAGTATTTGATTGAAAAGATGTGTCTGAAAAAAAAAAAAAGATGTGTCTGGAGTTAGCTTTTAAATAGTCCCAAAAAAA
This sequence comes from Neomonachus schauinslandi, assembly GCF_002201575.2. Taxonomy (NCBI): domain Eukaryota; kingdom Metazoa; phylum Chordata; class Mammalia; order Carnivora; family Phocidae; genus Neomonachus; species Neomonachus schauinslandi. The sequence goes on from NC_058412.1 coordinate 109,343,739, forward strand.
GTGTGTAAAAGAGGGAAAGGTAAAGATGAAAAGAAAATGACAGTGTTGATCTTTACTGCAGCTGGATGAGGAGTACATGGGTGTCCACTAAATTACTCTTACTATGTTTACATATATTTGAAATTTTTCTTTTTCTTTTTTTTTTTAAGATTTTGTTTATTTATTTGACAGAGAGAGCGCACAAGCAGGCAGAGCAGCAGGCAGAGGGAGGAGAAGCAGACTCTCGCTGAGCAGGGAGCCCAACACGGGGCTCGATCCCAGGACCCTAGGACCATGACCTGAGCTGAAGGCAGCCACTTAACAAACTGAGCCACCCAGGTGCCCCTGAACTTTTTCTTAATAAAATATTTTAACTTCCAAAGTGCTGAAGCAAAGATTGCAACACAACAATTTTTAAGCCCAAGTGATGATGATGTACTTTGTTGTACACCTGAAAATGTTCCTAGTAGATGGCTGAATTCAATTCCCAAGAAAGAAGTGAGGACTCCTCTTTATCCAGTGTTCCAGTGAGTGCAGCTCAGATGAGGCCTGAGATCTGTCCACTGAAGTGACAGAATGTCACTAAGAACAAGGTGGTCAGACCAGAGTGAATGGTCAGTGGGAAGAGAGAAAACAGAAGCAAATGTAGATGGCGGTCTTTGGACCTCTGGCTGGAGTGGGTAGAGAAAAATGGGGTGGGAAGGAGGGACCTGTGGAATGGGGGAGTTTATTTTTTGTTAGGATGGGGAGATACAGATCAAATTTCTAGGACCCATCCCAGAGATAAGGGAGTATGTCTGGCTATGGAAGCTTCACCTAGCCACCATCTCAGGTGATCTTGATGCAAGGGGTCCTGGACAACAGCTGGAGAAACACTGTAGCTGAAGGAGGGTGTGGGTGGATGGCACATAGTTTCTGGGAGGACAGGGAGACAGGGGCACATCTCACTGGGTCAGGTTTGGTAGGGGAAAGTCTAGGCCTTCTATGCAGACTTCCAGTTCTCTCGATGACTTCCAGTTCTCTCAGAAATACAAGGTGAAGTCAACTGTTGGGGAGGAGAGGCCAGGGAGACTACGATTTTCAGTATTTCCGAATTATTTCAATTGTTTCTTTGTGTAATCTTTTAAAAGATTACACAATGCCTCGTGATGAGTGTAGGCTGACCCCCCATAAAAAGACTGAGGACCCAGTTGAGGCTGGTGGGCATCGATCTGCTGTAGTCCCAACCTGGCTGTGTGTGGCCTGCCTGGCAGCACTGAGCAGCAGCCTAGGCACAGGGAGAGACGGTGAGTGCTTGGTGCACTGGGAGGTGGCTCCGTGCCAGGCAGGTGCAACCAAAGGACAAAGGAACAAGGTTGTCAGGGGAAAGGCAAGAAACTGAAATGACTGACTGTGAGTGTACTCCAAACTGGACAGGGAGGGACACATTTATAGAAGTGGGCTCTGCATGCGGACAGAAAGAGAAGGTTTCTTTCCACATGCAGACAGTGAGGTTGAAGGACAGGTGTATCAGGAGGTATCAGAGTATCAGTGAGGACAGGAGCTTATGGTCAGACAGGGGGCTGCCTGAATTGAGTGTTTCAGAGGCGAAGCAATTCTGGAAGAGCACAGGTGCAGGGTGGAGGGTGGCTGATGTAGAGAAAATCACTTGAGTAGAGCTCAGGGAACCGTGAAGACAGGTGGCCACGTAAGTCACTCTGGAAAGTGTCAAGAGCTGGGATGCGCAGGAGGCTCTCCAGTCAGTCAGTGAGGGATGTGGTTCAGGAGGTTGGCAGCACAGACCTGGCTGGGAAGGAGGCAGAGCCCCTCCAAGGGGGATAGGAGTAAGGGTCAGGGAGTCAAGAGCAACAAAACACGGACTACCTCCCCAGGCCTTTGAGGTAAAGAAAGCTTCCCAGGGACAGCTGGGTGACTCAAGCTGTGCTCAAAGGGTGGCATGGGGTATGGAGAGGCAGAGTGAAGGGCAGCAGGGAGGGCGGCCTCTCAGAAGAGCCTAGGGGTGTGGACTCTTGTAAGGACAGCCATACCTTCGATCAGGAAGGCCAGTCATATCTTTCTCTTCTACTTCCACGACCTGGAAGTGGAAATCTCAGCAGCAGTAAACAGACCCTGGATTCCAATACAAGGAAATCACTAAACCTAGCAGCTTCTCGTAGCCTCGATACCAGCCCCCTCCAGGAAACACTGAAGAAATCCCTGTGGCTGTGCAGCTGAATTTCTGGAAAAGTACGCTCCACCACAGTGCGAGAAAAGCCCTTGTATGAAAATAGGTGATCTCCAGCCTTTGCCTCCAGGACCCAGGCTGGACTACTGGGCCACTGGGGAGGGAGAGGCACATCAGGTCTAGCCTTGGGGAATAATCTATTCCAAAATCTTCAGGTCCAAGAGAGCCCATCATCACTCCTGAAATCCTATGACTCCAATTTGCCTCAAAAATAAATACTATTGGGGCACCTGGGTGGCTCAGTCATTAAACGTCTGCCTTCAGCTCAGGCTGTGGTCCTAGGATCCTGGGATCAAGGCCCACATCGGGCTCCCTGCTCAGCAGGAAGCCTCCTTCTCCCTCTCCCACTCCCCCTGCTTGTGTTCCTGCTCTCGCTGTCTCTCTCTCTCTGTGAAATAAATAAATAAAATCTTTAAAAAATAAATAAATAAATACTATCGGGGCGCCTGGCTGGCTCAGCTGGTGGAGCATGCAACTCTTGATCTTAGGGTTGTGAGTTTGAGCCCCACGTTGTAGACTTTACTTAAAAATAAAGTCTTTAAAAAATAAAAATAAATACGACTAAAGAACTCCTGTACATTGTTGGTGGAATGTAAAATGGTGTAGCTGCCAAGGAAGAGTCTGATGGTTCTTCAAATAAATAAACACAGAATTACATGTTATCCAGCAATTCTATTCAGGGTATATATCCAAAAGAACTGAAAATAGTCTCAAAGGGACATTTGTACACCCAGGTTCATAGCAGCATTATTCATAATAGCCATGAGACAGAAGTAACCCAAGTATCCATTGATGGAATATTGCATAAATAAAATGTGTTATATACGTACAATATTATTCAGCCTTAAGAAGGAATGAAATTTTAACATAGGCTACAATATGGGTAAGTCTTGAGGACAGGACAGTATGCTAAGTGAAATAAACCAGTCGCAAAAAGGCAAATACTGTATGCTTCCACTCTCTACCATAGTCAAATTCATAGAAACAGAAAACAGAATGGTGGCTGGGGGAAGGGGAACATGGGGAGTTATTATTTAATGGTTATAGAATTTCAACTTTGCAAGATGAAAAAGTTCTGGAGATTTCACTGCACAACATGAATATACTTAACACTACTGGACTATCCTTTAGAAGGTTAAGGTAGTGAATTTTATGTTATGTATATTTAACCACCATTTTTAAAGATTTATTTTTTATTTCTGGGGGGAGGGGCAGAGGGAGAGGGAGAGAGAGAATCTCAAGCAGACTCCCCACTGAGCAGGGAGCCCGACACGGGGCTTGATCTCACAACCCTGAGATCATGACCTGAGGTGAAATCAAGAGTTGGATGCCCAACTGACTGAGCCACCTAGACGCCCCTAACCACAACTTTTTTTAAATGTTCAGATTTAGGGACACCTGGCTGCTCAGTCAGTAGAACATGTGACTCTTGCTTTTGGGGGTGTAAGTTTGAGCCCCATGTTGGGTGTAGAGATTATTTAAAAATAAAATCTTAAAAAAATGTTTGTGTTTATATGTCCCCCCCCCAAAAAAAACCCCTACTAAAATAGTCAAATCTCTCTTCTAAGAACAGTTTCAGGAGTACATAATGTATCTTGTCTCCTTTCCCTTACCATAAGGGATGTTTCTACTAAAGTACCTGAAGCAATGTGTCCAAAACCAAGCTAACCCTTTCCCCACAAAACTCACTCTCCTTTCTCATCTTAAGCCAAAAATCCAGTCATCCTCAATTCCTTGCTCTACCTCTTTCCTACCCAGTGCAACCCATGACAATCTCCTTTGATTTTGTTCCCTAAAACTCTTCTGACGCATCCCCTTCTATTTCCAACATTATTGCCCCAGTGTTCCCCATCATCAACCTCTCCCTGGCCTATTGCTTGCTCCTTCCGAAAGGAACTTACTTATTTACACACACATACACACACACAAACACATACACTCCTGGCAATCCAGCCACACTGGCTCTCTTTGTTTAGATGATTGAGAGTGTCCTAGTCTTTCCAGCCTCAGGACCTTTGTATATGCTCTTTTTCATCACACTCCCTGCACCTACGTTTACTCATCTCCTGGATGAGGCATTATTGTTTCTTTCATTAAGTCTTCTTTACTTCTAACCTCCCAGTCTATTATACTCTCTTAGGACCTTATAGCTCTCCTTTACAGTGATTATGATTAAACAAATACTGAGTCATTAATGGTTATCAACTGTCTCTCCTGCTGGCTATAAGCTCTATGAGAGCAGACAGGGTCCATGTCTCTTTATTGGTTGATACACATTCAGCCCTGCAAAGGGTTGGGCAAAATTAATAAACAGGATTAATCCAAGTTTGGTTTTCAAGATAAAAATGGCTTAAATTCTGGAGCCCTATAAGAACTAGTAACCATGCCCTCTCCTTCCCTTCCCAAATTCAGTGAGCTTTCCAGAACATTACTTCCAACACAAAAGAATCCTGTCCTGCAGACAGGACTCGAAATGCAATGCTTGTATCATTCATTTACTTATTGGAACATATCCTGGCATAAAGCTATGCACAAATATGAGTAAAACCAAATAGCTGCATTTAAAATATTTCCACTCTGGCGAAGCTAGAATATGCTGTATTTTCCTGTTAAAACAACAACAACAACCAAAAACCCTATGCTTTAACACAGGTTCTAGAAGAACACTGGATTCAAAGCCTGGCTCCACCACTTACCAGCTGTGTAACCTGGCCACCTAACCTCTCTGTGCCTCAGTTTCCTTATTAGTAAGATGGGGCTAATAACGATACCTACCTCATGGGGTCATGAGACAAACAAGTTAATACATATAAAATACTTAACATAGTGTCTAGTACACAGAACGGCTCAACATCCATTATCGAAAATCATACATTCTCCACAGCAAGGCTTAGACCTCTATTCTTTCTGGCAGCACACCACAGGTAAGATGGCTAGCCAGATAGGTCATGTCTGTGGCATGCACTCAACACTTAGACTCATTTAAAACTTCCCTGGTGGGGGCGCCTGGGTGGCTCAGTCGGTTAAGCGACTGCCTTCGGCTCAGGTCATGATCCTGGAGTCCCGGGATCGAGTCCCGCATCGGGCTCCCTGCTCGGCGGGGAGTCTGCTTCTCCTCCCTCTGACCCTCCTCCCTCTCCTGCTCTCTGTCTCTCGTTCTCTCTCTCTCAAATAAATAAATAAAATCTTTAAAAAAAAAAAACTTCCCTGGTGTATCAACAAAGCTAAGACTGCATGTGAGAAACAGGAGTTCTGTGGTAATGAGGTAATCGTCTTTAGCATTCTCTGGTTTAACAAACTTTTGTAGGCGACATGTATTTTCCAAAGTAATACAAGTTCATATTTTTAAAAGTGTATGATGTATGAAACACTAAGTTACATGGCTGCTTTTGTCAAATGGCATACCTTCTCCACAAAAACAGTTGAAATCGTTACTTCCTACTGACCTTACTGCTTTTTAGTTAAATTTCTGCATTTTTTTCATACTGCATATTTCATATGCATATTTATAAGAGGTAAGAATTATGAATAAACAACAAATGCAACAGATCTCTAAAAATCGCCACAAAAGCATTTGTCCTTCTTGGAATGTTAAGAGCTGACATTCTGGGGCGCCTGGGTGGCTCAGATGGTTAAGCGTCTGCCTTTGGCTCAGGCCATGATCTCCAGGGTCCTGGGATCCAGCCCCAGGTCCAGGCTCTCTGCTCAGCGTGGAGTCTGCTTCTCACTATCCCTCTGCCTCTCCCTCTGCTTGTGCTCTCTCTGTGTCTCTCTCTCTCAAATGAATAAATTTTTTAAAATCTTAAAAAAAAAAAGGAGCTGACATTCTGTGTATCAAAAATTACACTGAAAAGTTTTAACATGTGAATAACAATGGTATAGTTTTCACTAACACAAAAGAGTACTTTGTATTGAAATACGACCCCAGTGCAGTATCTTCATAACCTTTAGTCGACACCAATAAAGTATTTAAAAAAATACTTTTTTTTTTTTTAAAGATTTTATTTATTTATTTGAGAGAGAGAATGAGATAGAGCGAGCATGAGAGGGGGGAGGGTCAGAGGGAGAAGCAGACTCCCTGCTGAGCAGGGAGCCCGATGCGGGACTCGATCCCAGGACTCCAGGATCATGACCTGAGCCGAAGGCAGTCGCTTAACCAACTGAGCCACCCAGGCGCCCCTAAAAAAATACTTTTTAAAATTGTATTGGGCAAGTACTACATAACAGGCACTGTTCTAAAGATGCACTGGACATAGATAAACATAGTCTTGGCCCTCGAGGAACTTAGTTTAGCAGAAGAACCCTATGCAAATTTGCCCTACTGTGCTATTCATAACAGACCATAACACTGGGCCCATGAGGCCGAAAGGAAAGTCAGCTGATTCTACTGGAAATGGATCAGGGAAGATTTTAGAAAGAACCCTTGAACTAAGCCCTGAAAGATGAGCAAAAATTCTTCAGTGAGATAGAGGGCAATGGCAGTACCCACAGAAGGAACTGCAGGCTGGTTGCAAACATGGGAAGCCATGAAATATCGTGGTGTACTGGGGTCCTGTAATTCTGTGCAACTAGAATGCAAGACTTGGGTGGGAGGGGGGCAGACGGAGCTGGGAAACTATAAATAGAGGCTGACTTACAGATGTTCCAATAGGAGTTTGTATGTTACCCTACAAAGAAGCGACGCCACTGAAAAATCCTTATCAGGGTAATGATGTGATCGGTTTACACTTCACTTCAATCGTTTAGGACTCTACGACTCCCGTGAGACGGTTATCCCTAGCTGAGGGTCCTCACTCGCGGGGCCCCTGGATTCGCCCCCTTCTCCCAGTTTGCTGTTACCCCACCCGCCGTGCGATCCCGCCTCCCGCGGAGCGCCCCTGTAGTCCGACTTTGGCAGCACTTCCCCGCAGGAGACTGGACACTCGCTGTCACCCGCAGGCCGTCCCCTCAACGTGGCATCTGAGCATCCTTTCGGAGGCTGACAGATCTGAGCTTCGGCTTTGGGCTCTGCCCCTACTCGTGTGACCGCGGTGTGATTGCCTCAGTTTCCTTCCTGGAGCTGGGGAAGGCCCGGCCCCCTGGCCATTAGGCGGCTGTGCGTTAAGTGGTAGACGCCGGGGGAGAGCCGGCGAGGGGCGGACCCCAGCGCCCACAGTGACGGGGGCGCGCGCCGCCGACTCCGCCCGAAGACTCAAGGCGGCAGGCGAGCGGGGTAAGCCGGGCCGTGGGCGGGAGGGCGGGGCGGCTCACCGGTAAAAAGCAGAATCCCCGAGCGGGTTCCAATTCGCTGTGTAGCAGTCCATGGCTGGTGCAGGCGGCGGCTGGGCAGCGCCGAAGGGACACCCTCCTAGCACGGGCTCCGGGCCGGCACTTCCGCTTCCGCCCGTCCGGATCACGTGGCGAGGATGCCGCCACGGCCATCACCACTGTGGGCAGCTGCACTCGGCCGCCGCCGCGCCCCCGCCCACACCCGGGCCTCGTGCCCGCCCGGGTGGGCCCGGCCCGGGCCCCTGCCCCCCGCCGCGGCCACCCCCGCCGCCTTCCTGTCTCCTCGGGCGCCGGGGGTCGCGCAGGGCGGGACATGGGTGACCGGAAGTGGAAGCTGTGAGCGTCGCCGCCCGGGGCTCCGAGGCCCGAGGGGCCGTCGGGGCCGCCGCGACGCACGCATGGAGAGCGCTGGGCTCTGGGCTGCGCACCGACGGCTAACCGGGACGCACGGGTTGCGCCGGGCGCGAGCTGTGCAGAACCGACTGGCCTCCCGGGGCGCGGGAACATGAGGCTAGGCCCGGAGCCCCCAGAGGGCGAGGCGCGCGGTGCGCGGGCCTGCCCCGGGCGTGGGTGAACGGTGCGGAGCCCCGGGACTCGGTAATTGGCGCTAGCGGGCGCGCGCATGCGCGGGGCGGCGGCGGGCACGTGGCGAGGCGCAGGGCGGCGCCGCGCGGGAAGCGCCTCGGTGCCCTGGTGGCCCGTGGGCTGGCGACCCCCCGCCTCTGGTGCCAAGTGGGACCGAGGCAAGGCGCCACCATGGGTCCCACTGTGCCGCCGCCACCTCGCCTCCGTAGCCCTGAGCAGCCCGGGAGGGGCCGGCGCAGGTCTCATTTATCCCGGGGCGGGCCCTGGGGCCGACCTGTCCAGAGTCCCCGCCCGCGCACGGCTTAGTGGCCTCTCCCCGCAGCCCGTCATTGGCAGCGGCGGCATGGTCTTCTGTCTGGAGAACGAGGAGCCGCGCCTCCCCCTGCGAAGCGCCATGGTCCACTTCCAGGCCTCGGAAGTCCAGCAGCTGCTACACAACAAGTTCGTGGTCATCTTGGGGGACTCAAGTGAGTGCCCCTCTAGGTTCACACTACCTAGCCCCGCACCTTCAGTCTGTTTTCTATGACTGGACCCTTTGTCACCATCCCAAATCTCCTTTCTGACCCCTAGTCTCTTCCAGTCCAGTAGGTGTTCTGTTTTTTATTTCCCCATGCAATCTTCCACAGGTGTCCTGACCGATGTAGTCTGTCACATTTTTTACCCCATCCTTGCTCAGCATTTTGCTCCCTGACAGTCTCCCATACTTTCCTTCATGGGAGCAATGGATTGTGTAGTCTGTCTCCTGGGTGACTTGGCCGACTTACTTCTGCCAGGTGATTGGGGCACTGTGTACTAAGTTGGGGGTGGTGCACCGCCAGAGGCAGAGGTAGTACCAGGATTTTTTTAACCTCACCTTTTCTCCTGCCTCTGTAATGAGCTCCACAGAGGTGGTGTTGGGCAGCCCCAGCCTTGGGAAGATGGGAGGCCTGGACTTGGGAGGAGCTAGGGTGGGGTGAGGCTTGTTTTAGCCTCAGGATCTCTGTCTCTCTGCAGTCCAGCGGGCTGTGTACAAGGACCTAGTGCTCTTGCTCCAGAGGGACTCACTGCTCACAGCCGCCCAGTTGAAAGCCAAGGTGAGGGAAGCTTGGTAGCCACGCCAGTGGTGGGTGGGCACAGACCCTGGCCTGGCAGGGTCTTCCTCCCTGGCATGGGTCTGACCAGCTGGGTGGGGGGGTGGGCAGGGGGAGCTGAGCTTTGAACAGGACCAGCTGGTGGCTGGGGGTCAGCTGGGCGAGCTACACAACGGGACGCAATACCGGGAGGTCCGCCAGTTCTGCTCGGGTTCTGGCCACCACCTTGTGCGCTTCTACTTCCTCACCCGCGTTTACTCCGAGTACCTCGAGGGCGTCCTGGAGGAGCTGACATATGGGCCTGCCCCGGACCTGGTGATCATCAACTCCTGCCTCTGGGATCTCTCCAGGTTGGGGCGGGGGGAGAGGGAAATACTGGTTGGGGGTGGAGGTATGGCTCAGAGGCTATCCACCCTGTGCTCTTGCCCACCCTACGTGCTGTCCGACAGGTATGGCCGCTGCTCGATGGAGAGCTACCGGGAGAACCTGGAGCGGGTGTTTGTGCGCATGGACCAGGTGTTGCCAGATTCGTGCCTGCTGGTGTGGAACATGGCCATGCCCTTGGGGGAGCGTGTCACTGGGGGTTTCCTTCTGCCAGAGGCAAGTGACTGAGGCCCTTCAGGATGGGGGAGGAGGCAGCTGACTGGTAGACAGAGAGCCTTCCCTCCCGACCCTGCTTCATTGTGCGGCTCTTAGATGCTGCACTTTCTTACTCAGCTCCAGCCCCTGGCAGGGTCTCTGCGGCGGGATGTGGTTGAAGGGAACTTCTACAGTGCAACACTGGCCGGGGACCACTGCTTTGATGTCCTCGACCTCCACTTTCATTTTCGGCATGCGGTACAGCACCGTCACCGGGACGGTGTCCACTGGGACCAACACGCACACCGCCACCTCTCACACTTGCTTCTGACCCACGTGGCCGATGCCTGGGGCGTGGAGCTGCCCAAGCGTGACTATCCCTCTGGTGAGCCCTACCACAAGGGAGTAGGAGAGTGATGCAGAGGGGGTTCTTAGAGCATAGGGCTCAGAAACAGAATAGGACAGAGTACTCAGGGAGTAGAGGTCTCTTGAAGGATTGTTGTGGCTCCTGAGTGCACCTTTCTCATCCCCTGGGGAGGGTGAGATCACGGGAGCAACATTTTGATCCAAGTTCTGGTTCCGTATGGTCTAGCATATAGTCATCTCTGTACGTGAGTTCATGTAAGCTTTGAGCACATAAGGCAGCGTGTCAAAAGACCCCTATCCCACAGATGAATAGGGAAGAAATGGGGGGACTTCAAGCTAGGCATGGGGTTAGGAGGGTGGAAAGACGGAAATGGAGGAAGGGCAGTCATTCGATGTTGCAGAAGCAAAGAAACCCCTCAGCTGGTGCTGTCAGGCCTCTCAGTTCCTGCTTGCTCTCAAAAGGAGCATGGTGGCTGATTGTTTCCATGTCTGCTTTCCCCCTGGATCACGTCCTCAAAGGGCGAGGTTCCTACCTTGTTGCCAGCTCATCCCTTTTGGCCTTGGTGTCCAGCACAATTGCTATGTACATGGTACCTACAGGGTAGTGTTTGTTGAGTTGGAGGCACAAGTCATGTTAGAAGGCTGTTTATAGCAGCACTAGAGGGTGTGAGGACACAGAGGCCAGGAATGTCACGGAGGTAAACTAGGACTTGGTAGCCAGGAGTCAGAGCCTTGAGGAGGTGGATTAGGACTTTGATTATATAATGGTTGGGTTTCCTTGTTTTTTAGATGAGAACTAATCCCCAGCGAAGAGAGGGGTGCTCTAATGGTTGTAAGGCTAGTTTGTGGTGGCTTAGGTCTTCTGAACTCAGTTTGGAGGTCCAGAAATAGGGATGTGAAAAGGAAGAGTGAGGTGGGAGGATGTGACTGGTGAGTTTGGCTCAGGCAGACCTCTTAGGTGCTGTGGGTTGTGAGATCCACAACATGACAGGGTCTCGTGGTGTCTAGAGAGAAGACTTCTTAGGCTCATTTGTTGGTCTGTGGGGAGGAGCTAGGAGAGGAAAAAGCTACAGATACAGGAACCGGGCATACAAAGGGAGAAGGCTCTAGAGGGGAGCATGAGGTCAGAGCAAAGGCAGATCTGTGACTTTGAGAAAGGCAAGGAAGAAGAAACGTACCCTGGGCTTGGCCTGAAATGAGAGAGAATGAGGAAGATGGGGTAGGAAGCAGAGGGTGCCCCCGCCTGGTGGCCTTTTTCTCCAATAGGAGGGAAGAAAGGTTTAAGAGTGTGGACAACCAGAATTCTGGGCGGCCTGGCTCTCAGGCCTAAAACAAACAACCATCCCGTTCTTAGACCCGTGGATTGAGGACTGGCGAGAGCCGGATCATCCGTTCCAGGGGAGCCATGGGCAGCCCCCAGACTTCGGGGAGCAGCTGGCCTTGCCCCCACCCCAGCTCTCTCCCCTGCCCCCTCCCATGCCTTTCCCCTACCCCATTCCTCAGCCCTCGCCACCTCCCTTGTTTCCACCCCTGCCCCAGGACACCCCTTTTTTCCCAGGCCAGCCCTTCCCACCCCACGAATTCTTCAATTATAATTCAACAGAAGACTTCTCGATGTCATCCCACTTAGGTAGGTGCCTCCGCAGTCTCCCCTCCCACCTCTCCCAGCCTCCCTGTGCACCTTCCCCAGCCTAGCCTCCCATGCCCAGGTGGACTGAGAGGAGTTGGGTAGCTCCTTGTGCCCCCAGGATTGGGTTCAGTCACTGCTGGATCTACAACAACATCTGTAGACTCGTTAATCAACTCTTTGATTGTCATAATTTGCTGATTTGGAGGTAGGGGAAGTGGTGTTGCCATTTTGTAGATGGGGAAACAGAAGCCCAGAGAAGCTCACCCTGGAGGATTAAAGCTGCCCGGAGGCAGAGCTGGGCTCACCTGGTCAGAAGCCCGCTCTCTGATAATGGCTGGTTCTTTTGTAGGATGTGGCCCTGGAGTGAACTTTGTGCCTGGCCCCCTGCCACCTCCAGTCCCTGGCCCTATCCCCCATGGTCAGCACCGGGGCCCAGTGGTCCACCGGGGGATGCCACGCTGTGCTCCCAACAGCCCCTACCACGTGCCGAGGATGGGGGGGCCCTGCAGGCAGCGGCTCAGACACTCAGACAGACTGATCCACACAAACAAACTGGACAGACAGCCTCCTGCCCATTCGGGGACATGGCCTGGGTAGACTGGATCTTGGACTGGGGCTGGATGTGCCAGTGGCCCTACAGGGCCTGCTTGCCACCCCCGGTGCTGGGTCAGGGTGTCTGTTATGCCTGGCATTGTTCTTGTCCATTGCTGTCACTAATAAAGGCATGGAAGAACAGAGTGGCATCTTCCTGTGTGAGGGGATGGGTTTCCCAAACCATGATCTGAAGAGTTGGGGAGCTGCCTCTGGGCCCTCTCCAGCCTTGGCCCTTTCACCTCACACTATTTAAAAATCATTGAACGTGTCCTTCCTGCTATCTCACACACTCATTTCCACCCTTACCAGAACACAGGTGTGCTTAAAGATCCCGGAGGGGTCCCCTGTTGTCGGCTGCTCTTTGGGATTGGAAAATAGCAAGGGCTGAGTTGAAACTGTCAATATTTTATTTGGAGTTTTGGATCTGGTGAGTTCTCACCTGTATTTTCCAGTGTTATGCATTCAGGTATACATTCAACATTCATCTATTTCTGGACATGTACACATACCTTAGTTATCTGCACAACTCTTGGCACTGGGTGGACACTCATTAAGTGGTTGGAACGAAACAAGCTTCCAAACTCAAGTGGAAGACTGATTAGAAATCTATTATTTAATAGATATAATGCACAATGGGAGCAAACTAAACACAGACCAACCTCTTTGTTGGGGGGGTGGGACTTGGGGGGGCTGAGGGAGAATTCTAAGGTGGGGGGGTGGTAAGAGGCTGTGACAAACTCTGTAAGGAAGTTAAGAAAGAGTACAGAGTTTCAGCTTTGACAAGTGGTGTTGACTCTAAGTTTGTGATACTACTAAGCATCAGGGGTGGAGTGTGGGCCAGATGGTGGCGTTGGGTGGGGGGGGCGGGGGAGGAAGGAGCATGGTAGTAAGCTGATAGGTGCTGTGGGGCAGAAAAATAGGGTAACATGGAGACACACTAAATCATCTTGAAGTAGAATTGGGGGGAAGAGAGGGATGCAGATTTCTTGTATTGAGTTTCCATACTTGTTATTAAAATTTTACCTTGGCAAACTCACACAAAAGGAGATGAAATAGCAGATCAGAAAAGTGTTGACTGTTGCTGGCAATTAACCACTTGCAAATGAAAGTAAGCTGTTAAATTAAGCCGCTGGTGCTGGGGAAACTGGTACAGACAATGTGAATTAATAAAACCCTTTAGAGAGCAACGTTGACAGGGTGGTTGAGAATCAAAAGAGACAAACAAGCTTGGTTTTCTTTGGTATAGACAAAAAGTGGAAGGGAACGTAGAAAAAAAAGCCTTTTGTTAGGGAGTTAAGATTTTAGATTTGTTATTGTTGCAAAAATTGTTTCTTTTTGTTAACAAAAACTCATCCTTGGAGCAGCCCTCTTCAGCTGCCTCAGTGTGCCCAACCTCTTGTTCACTCTTTTCTGCCTTTCTTCAAAACCCTTTTCTGTCTGGACACTTTTATACTTGTGACTCTGGAGCTTCTCAATGTCACTGGAGAAAACTGGTCCAAAAATTTCAAATTTTTCTCCTGAAAATTGACAGGAGAAGAAAGTAATATGAGTTACCCGGTCTCATCCGGCCCTCTCCATTGCTTGCCATCGTGTTCTCTAAAAACTCCTTGTCCCCTCCCCTACCAATCCTTAGTCTTTTCCACTCCCTTCAAACCCCATCCCAATTCTGGAACTCTCACTCTGTAAGCAAGTGTGTTCCATATCCCCATCATTCTGCCTCTGCATTTCCCATCTCCACCCCATTTCACTATGTAGCTCCCATTGCCCACAGGGGGTTTCATAACCTTTCCTTCAGCTTCCCAGCATAGACTTCAAATCTATCATAAGAGCAGAATGGAGATAAATTAGTTTCTTTTCACTTGGTCACATAAGCATATTATAGTACTAGACACTTGGCTTCTCTCTTACAGATTTTATTCGGTTATGACTGGGAAACAAGAAACTTTAAAAATAGCCACATACATGTCATTACTTACAATGTTTCCTGGCCTTTGTTTTGAGATGTAAAAATGATGAGACTTTTACGTTTCCCCAGTAGGTAGGCACACTTTGCTAGTTAAGCATGACAGAACTCAAACTTCATTGTCTCAAAAACCATATTTGACCATTGACAAATCATTTAATAAGACAATCTTACGTAGGGGCGCCTGGGTGGCTCAGTCCGTGGGGCATCTGCCTTTGGTTTGGGTCATGATCCCGGGGTCCTGGGATCAAGCCCGTATCTGGCTCCTTGTTCAGTGGGGAGTCTGCTGCTCCCTCTCCCTCCCCCTGCTTGTGCTCTCTCTTGCTCTCTCTCAAATAAATAAAATCTTGGGGCACCTGGGTGGCTCAGTCATTAAACGTCTGCCTTCGGCTCAGGTCGTGATCCCAGGGTCCTGGGATCGAGCCCCGCATCGGGCTCCCTGCTCCGTGGGAAGCCTGCTTCTCCCTCTCCCACTCCCCCTGCTTGTGTTCCCTCTCTCACTGTGTCTCTCTCTGTCAAATAAATAAAATCTTTAAAAAAAAAATAAAATAAATAAAATCTTAAAAAAAAAAAGAATCTTACATAGACTCCCTCTCATTCATGGAATCTTGGTGTGTGTTTTTTCATGGAATCTTGTTCTTTTTTTAAAGATTTTATTTTTTTAGAGCGAGCAGGGGGAGGGGCAGGGGAGAGGGGCAGAAAGAGGATCTCAGACTCCGTGCTGAGTGCAGAACCCAACATGGGGCTGGATCCCACAACCCTAAGATCATGACCCATGCCAAAATCAAGAGTCAGACGCTCAACTGGCTGAGACACCCAGGAGCCCCTGGAATCTTAGTTCCCATGTCCTTTCCTTTGCCATACCAAGATATTCCTGAAAGTAGTAAAAGATGCGTGAGCTCTTCAGTTGTAATACCAGCCTTTATTTTCCAAGAAAATAAGTCTTTAAAGGGGCGCCTGGGTGGCTCAGTCGTTAAGCGTCTGCCTTCGGCTCAGGTCATGATCCCCGGTTCCTGGGATCGAGCCCCGCGTTGCGCTCCCTGCTCCGCCACCCCCCCCCCCCGCTTGTGTTCCCTCTCTCGCTATGTCTCTCTCTGTCAAATAAATAAATAAATCTTTAAAAAAAAAAAAAGTCTTTCAAGAAAACAAAATCAGTGGAGTTTTTTTTTCAAAACATTTTAACCAAACTGGAAGTTTCCCAACAAAAGCAGATAACTTGCCTTCTGTTACATTGTCCAGTTCCTTGCATGGATTGTGTGTTGAGTTCATTTTAGTGTTTACCTCCACCGGGTACATTGGTGAAAGATAAACTCTGACTACAAGAAAATGGACCTATGCTTAAAAAAAAAAAACAAAAAACCCTGCTTTATTGAGATGTAACTCAAACTGCATCTATTTCAAATGTACAATTTCATAAATGTTGACATGTATACATTCATGAAACCATCACAGTCAAGATAATGAAACTTATCTTTGCCTCCTTGTAAACCCTTCCCTTGTTCTCTCCCCACAATCTGCTCACATCTCCCTACTTCCAACACCAAGGAACCATTGATACTGATCTGCTTTCTGTTACTATAGATCTGTTTGCATTTCCCAGAATTTTACAAGGAACCATTCAATAGGTACTCTTTTTTTAACCTGGCTTCTTTCACTCAGCCTAATTAGTGAGATAGATGGAACAACATGGAAATTCATGTTGTTACGTGTATCAGTAGCTCGCTCTTTTTTACAGCTGAGTAGTATTCTGTTGTGTGGCTGTACCAGTTTATCTGTTCACCTGTTGATGGACATTCGAGTTATTTTTAGTTTTTGCCTGTTGCAAATAAAGTTGCTATGAACATTTATGCACAAATCTTTGCGTGGACATATGTTTTCATTTCTTAGAATGAAATGGATGGATCCTACAGCGGATGTATGCTTAACTTTTAAAGAAACTGACAAACATTCTTCCACAGTGGTTGTCCCATTTTATAGTCAGGCTAGCAGTGTGTGAGGGATACAATTCCCTGACATCCTCATCAACACTTGGTATTAGTCTTTCTGATCTTAGCTATTACGATAGGTGGGTAGTGTGGTTTTACTTTGCATTTCCATAATTACTAATGAAGTTGAAAGTCTTTTCCTGTGCTTATTGGCAATCTGTTTATCTTCTTTGGTAAAGTTTCTTTTCAGACTGCCCCTTCTCTCCCCCCATCCCCTTTTTTAAAAAAACTTATTATTGGGCATTGAGAACTTTTTATCCTGGATCCAAGTCCTTTATGAGATGTATGGTTTGCCAATACTTGTTCCTTCCGTGGCTTGTCTTTTTCTTAGCAGTGTCTTTTGAAGGACAATTTTAGTTTTGATCAGGGGTAGTTTATTTTTCTTTAATGGATTATACTTTTGGTGTCATATCGAAGAATTCTTTGCCTAACCCAAGGTCACAACCATTTTCCTGTATGTTTTCTTCTAGGTTTATGGTTTGGGGTTTTACATTTAGGTCTGTGATCTATTTTGAATTAATTTTTGTATATAGTTCAAGGTGATTGATATTTTTTTACATATGAACACCTAAAGATTCCAACACTATTTGTTGAAGACTATCATTTCCTCACTAAATTCTCTTTGTGCCTTTGTTGAAAATCTGTTGTACATATATGTATAGATCTATTTCTGGACCCCATATTCTGTTCCATTTATCTATTTGTCTGTCTTTATGCCAATACCATACTGTCTTGATTATTATAGCTTTACGATAAGTCTGGAAATCAGGTAGTGTTTGTCCTCTAACTTTGTTCTTCTTTATCAAAGTTATTTTGGCTATTCTAGATCCTTTACATTTCTGTATGAGTTTTTTTAAGGTTATTTAGAGAGAGAGCACGCGAGCAGGGGGAAGGGGCAGAGAGAGCCTTAATAAGCAGACTCCACCCTGAGCGTGGAGCCCTACACGGGGCTAGATCCCACGACCCTGTGATCACAACCTGAGCCAAAACCAAGAGTCGGACACTTTACTGACTGTGCCACCCAGGCACCCCTTCCGTATGAGTTTTGTTTTGTTTTTTTTTTTAAAGATTTTTATTTATTTGACAGAGAGAGAGAGACAGCGAGAGAAGGAACACAAGCAGGGTCAGAGGGAGAGGCAGAAGCAGGCTTCCTGCCGAGCAGGGAGCCCGATGCGGGGCTCGATCCCAGTTTTAAAATCAGCTTATTTCTACAGAAATGCTGGGATTTTTATTGTGATTGTATTGAATATATCGATTAAATTTGGGAACAATTGACATCTTAGCATTGTTGGGTCATCCATTTCATCAACAAGACATATCTCTCCATTATTTAGGTCTTCTTTAATATCTCTCAGCAACATTTTGTAGTTATCAGTGTACAAATCTTTCACATCTTTTGCCAGATTTACCTCTAAGTGCTATTTTTTTAAATTTTAAATGATGCTGCTTTTTAAATTTCTTTTTAAAAAATATTTTATTTATATGTCAGAGAGAGAGAGCACAAGCAGGGGAAGCGGCAGGTAGAGGGAGAAGCAGGCTCCCCGCTGAGCAAGGAGCCCGATGCAGGACTCGATCCCAGGATCCTGGGATCACAACCTGAGTTGAAGGCAAATGCCTAACCAACTGAGCCACGCAGGCGTCCCGCTTTTTAAATTTCTATTTCTGATCATTCATTGCTAGTACAGAGAAACACATTGATTTTTTAAAAAAAAATTTTATTAACATATAATGTATCATTTCTTTCAGGGGTACAGGTCTGTGATTCATCAGTCTTACACAATTCACAGCGCTCACCATAGTACCTATCCTCCCCAATGTCCATCACCCAGCCACCCCATCTCTCCCACCCCCCTCCACTCCAGCAACCCTCAGTTTGTTTCCTGAGATTAAGAGTCTCTTACGGTTTGTCTCCCTCTCTGGTTTCATCTTGTTTCATTTTTCCCTCCCTTCCCCTATGATCCTCTGTCTTGTTTCTCAAATTCCTCATATCAGTGAGATCATATGATAATTGTCTTTCTCTGATTGACTTATTTCGCTTAGCATAATACCCTCTAGTTCCATCCACATCGTTGCAAATGGCAAGATTTCAATTTTTTTATGGCTGCATAATATCCCATTGTATATATACACCACATTTTCTTTATCCATTCATCTGTTGATGGACATCTAGGCTCTTTCCATAGTTTGGCTATTGTGGACATTGCTGCTATAAACATTGGGGTGCATGTGCCCCTTCGGATCACTACATTTGTATCTTTGGGGTAAATACCCAGTAGTGCACTTGCTGGGTCGTAGGGTAACTCTATTTTCAACTTTTTGAGGAACCTCCATACTGTTTTCCAGAGTGGCTGCACCAGCTTGCATTCCCACCAACAGTGTAGGAGGGTTCCCCTTTCTCTGCATCCTTGCCAACATCTGTCGTTTCCTGACTTGTTAATTTTAGCCATTCTGACTGGTGTGAGGTGGTATCTCATTGAGGTTTTGATTTGTATTTCCCTGATGCCAAGTGATGTTGAGCACTTTTTCCTGTGTCTGTTGGCCATTTGTATGTCTGCTTTGGAGAAATGTCTGTTGTTTATGTCTTCTGCCCATTTCTTGATTGGATTATTTGTTCTTTGGGTGTTGAGTTTAATAAGTTCTTTATAGATTTTGGATACTAGCCCTTTATCTGATATGTCATTTGCAAATATCCTCTCCCATTCTGTTGGTTGTCTTTTGGTTTTCTTGACTGTTTCTTTTGCTGTGCAAAAGCTTTTTATCTTGATGAAGCCCCAATAGTTCATTTTTGCCCTTGCTTCCCTTGCCTTTGGCGATGTTTCTAGGAAGAAGTTGCTGTGGCTGAGGTCAAAGAGTTTGCTGCCTGTATTCTCCTCAAGGATTTTGATGGATTCCTGTCTCACAGTTAGGTCTTTCATCCATTTTAGTCTATTTTTGTGTGTGGTGTGAAGGAAATGGTCCAGTTTCATTCTTCTGCATGTGGCTGTCCAATTTTCCCAACACCATTTGTTGAAGAGACTGTCTTTTTTCCATTGGACATTCTTTCCTGCTTTGTCGAAGATGAGTTGACCATAGAGTTGAGGGTCCATTTCTGGGCTCTCTATTCTGTTCCATTGATCTATGTGTCTGTTTTTATGCCAGTACCGTACTGTCTTGATGATGACAGCTTTGTAATAGAGTTTCAAGTCCGGAATTGTGATGCCACCAGCTTTGCTCTTCTTTTTCAACATTCCTCTGGCTATCTGGGGTCTTTTCTGGTTCCATACACACAACTGATTTTTTTTGTATGGATCTTGTATCATAATGGTGACTAATATGTACATATTAGTTGCTTTGCTAAATTCCCTTATTAGTTATTAGTTATTAGTTCCAGTAGCTTTTTTATAGATTCCATTGGATTCTCTACATAGGCAGTCCTGTTGTCTGCAAATAAAGATAGCTTCACTTCTTGCTTTCCAATCTGTATGCTTTCTATTTATATTTCTTGCCTTATTGTGCTGGCTAGGACGTCTACAATGTTGAATAGAAATGGTAAAAACAGACATAACATTTTTCCTAATCTTAAGGGAAAAGTATTCAGTTTTTTCACCGACTGTGGGATTAGCCATTTTTTTTTAAAGATTTTAATTTTAAGTAATCTCTACACCCAACGTGGGGCTCAAACTCACAACACTGAGATCAAGAGTCGCATGCTTACGGACTAAGCCAGCCAGGCACCCCTATTTTTCACAGATGCCTTCTATATGCTTGAGGAAATTTCCCTCTATTCCTAGGTTGTTGAGAGTTTTGTTCTATTTTTAATCAGGAATGAATGTTGGATTTGTGAAATACCTTTTCTGCATCTATTGAAATGATCACATATAGTTTTTAGTTTGATAATATGGTGAATTACATTAATTGTTATGTGTGTGTGTGTGTTTTAATGTTAAACCACCCTTGCATTCTTGGCTTTAAAAAGGTAAGTGGGGGGGGGGGCGCCTGGGTGGCTCAGTTGGTTAAGCGACGGCCTTCGGCTCAAGTCACGATCCTGGAGTCCCTGGATCGAGTCCCGCATTGGGCTCCCTGCTCGGTAGGGAGTCTGCTTCTCCCTCTGACCCTCCCCCCTCCCATGTGCTCTCTCTCATTCTCTTTCTCTCAAATAAATAAAATCTTTAAAAAATAAAAAATAAAAATAAAAAGGGAAGTGGGGGTGCCTGGGTGGCTCAGTCGTTGGGCGTCTGTCTTCAGCTCAGGTCATGATCCCGGCATCCTGGGATTGAGCCCCACATCAAGCTCTCTGCTCAGCTGGAGGCCTGCTTCTCCCTCTCCTAACCCTGCTTGTGTTCCTGCTCCCACTGTCTCTCTCTCTATCAAATAAATAAAAACCTTAAAAAAAAAAGAATAATTTAAAAAAATTAAATTAAAAAAATAAATAAAAAGGAAAGCAGTTCAGGGCGCTTGGGTAGCTAAGTCAGTTGAGCCATCTGACTCTTGGCTTCAGGTCAGGTCATGATCTCAGGGTGGTGGGATAGAGCCCCGAGTTGGGAATCCATGCTCAGCAGGGACTCTGCTTGAGATTCTCTCCTCCTTCTGCCCCACCCACTCTCTAAAATAAATAAATGAATCTTTGAAAAAAATAAAAAGGAAAGAGGTTGTGCAGTTTGAAGGTGATAAAGTTGGTATTTTCTCCTCCTCTCAGAAATCACCCAAGCAAAAATGAAAATTTTTGAAATGAAATGAAATGAAAATTTACAGAAATGTAAATACCATATCTGATGACCAGGAGAGAGCAGAAAACCCGAACAATGAATTTGGTGGGTAGGCTGAAAAAAAGCAGTGGAATCGCTGCTTGGTACAAATCACTTTGAATATTATTGGACAGCATTTGCTAAGGTTGAACATTTACATACTCTATGATCTAACAATTTCACTTTAAAAGAAGTGAGCGCATCTATCTACCAAAAGACTTGTCCAAGGATATTCATATAAGTTTAATTCATAGTAGCCAAAACTTAGAAACGAGCCAAATGTCCTTCAATAAGAGAGTAGATAAATTGTTGCCTCTGTACAGTGGGATAGTACACTAATAAAGGAGGGCAAACTACTGAGAGATGCAACAACATGGATGAATCTCACAGTTGTAACCTTGATAGAATCCAGACACTAGAGTACATTTTGTATGACTTTGTTCTGTATGATTTCAAGAATAGGCTAATCTGTTGTGACAGAAGTCATAATACAGGTTACCTATGGAGGAAGGTATTGATTGGGAAAGGACATAATGGAACTTTCTGGGATGATGGAAAAGTTCTATATCTTGATCTGGGTGGCAGTTACATGGACACACATACAAGTATATAAAAATTCATTGAGGGGCACCTGGGTGGCTCAGTTGGTTAAGCGACTGCCTTCGGCTTGGGTCATGATCCCAGAGTCCTGGGATCGAGTCCCACATCGGGCTCCCTGCTCAGCAGGGAGTCTGCTTCTCCCTCTGACCCTCCCCTCTCTCATGCTCTCTCTCTCTCATTCTCTCTCTCAAATAAATGGGTAAAATCTTTAAAAAAACAAAGTTTAAAAAATTCATTGAGCTGTACCCCCAAGATTTGTGCATTTTACTTGCACGTAAAATGTGTGTGTGTGAATTATATGTCAATTAAAAAGGAACCAGGATGGGGTTTTTTCTAGGAAGAGTTCAATATTAAGACACCTAAAAATGTAATTCACCATATAAACAGAATAAAGGAAAATAACCAAGTTGTCCTTGTAGTAGATGCAGAAAAAACAACAACAATTCTTTCATTCAATGTCCATTCACAATCAAAACTGTTAGCAAATCAGGAATGGAAAGGAGTTTCCTTAGCTGGATAAAAGTAAACTACCAAAATTCTACAGTGACCTACGTAATTCTTAATGGTGGCACCTTAGAAGAAGTTCCTTTTAAATCAAGATCAAGTCAAAGGTGCCTATGAATAGCAATTCCATATGCCATTGTCTGGGAACCCCAGCTTGCACAGTTAGATGATGAATGCACAAGGAGAGGACTGATAACATACTGATAACATCTGGCTATTAGATGGATGTGGTATCCTTCAGTTTAGAGGACTTTATGACTCATATGTTACAAATATTTTGCAAGTATGCAGTATCACATCTCAATTTTAAATATTGTGGGTTTTTTGTTAGACATTTAAAGACATAGGCCAGAAAATATGGTAGAAGCAACAAGATCTTAAATCAAGTTCTTTTATTTTTAAGATGGAAAATATTTGAAAGGTAAGGAGGCAGTATAAAGGAAGCAAGACTCAGAATATAGATGTTTGCTCAGCAGAAAAAAAAAAAAAAAAACTTGTTTAAAATTTGTTGCATCCAAAGCCTGACAAAACCTCACAAAAGACAGCTCTTTCCCCCAGGAGGAATGGGATCATAGACTAGGGGTGGGTCAGGAGTCGGTGACACAGTGATGATGGCTAGATTGGACTCTTCTCTAGGAGTCTCATGAGCTCTGCCCTTGATGCCTCTGGGTTTCTGGCTGGGGGACCCAGGCTGGAGATTTGGGGAAGGGGGTGAGGAGTCCAAGAAGCCCCTACCGGTTCACCCTCGCCCCCAGTGCTAGTGTCCCGGCCTGTGAGAGGCCTCTCCCTTCCGTTCCTCCCCACACCCCAACCAAACCTGACTCTTCATTGCCAGAGAGGGAGATCTCCGCTAGGGGTCGCGCCTTGCATCGTCGGTCGCCGGCTCCGCCAGTTGCGATTCCGCGGGGTGCTGACTTTCCGGGGATGGTTAGCACCTTCCTTTTGTGGGTGCCCACAGCCCTCCGATCCCCGGCTTGGCTCAGCATTTCCTTCTCAGCCTCAGGCCCTTGACCTCCTCGTTCCGCCCGCACGGTCAACGCGCCCGGTTCGACGCCCTCCAGCCCTCGCCCCGGCCCCTCTCCCCAACCTGAGCGAATTGCGCAGTGCCCCACACCTGGCTCTGCTCCCGGAGTCACCTCCCGGCGCGGCGCGGACCACCTCCCCCTCCCTGCAGGAGCGGGTCTCCACCCTATCCCCCTGTGGCCTCTCGGTGAGGACAGCCGCTCCCCACACCCCCGAGCCGGGACCCACTGTCCCCCGCACACGCGAGTCTGCGGAAGAGCGCCCCCTCTCGGCTACTCGCAGCTGGCTCTTAGAGGATCCTCCGGCGCCGCACACCTCCTCCTTCCAGGGACCCCTCAACCTTCCCCAGGGTGGCCACTGACAACTGTCTCAAGAGGTGCCCCCCGCCCCCAGAGCTCCCTTGACGCCGCCCTCTCGGACCCTCCGTCCCGATCGCTCCTACTCGGTGCTTTCTGCACCTGGGGCGGAGGAGAGTCGTACCCGACGCTCCTGCTCCTAGGTGCCCCCCAGCATATGTGGATGCCCTGTGGCTCCCTCTCTGCTCTCTTAGATGCGACGGACCTGGCGGCTGATGCCTCCTCGGCTCCCGTCCCTCCTGTCCCGCCCGATCTGATTATCCTGGTCAGGCCACGCAGGTAACGGGGTGCCCACGCCACCCCCACCGCCACCCCATCAGAGCAGGCTGCGGGCTGCGGTACGGGAGGCCAGGCAAAGACACCGACCTAACCGTCCAGGTCACTCAGGCCAACGGGGGCGGCTCTCCTTTCTTGGCCCAAATCGGAAAGGCCTAGAACTCCTTCATTCCAGCCTGTTCATTTGCCCCAGGCTTGCATTTTTAAGCTTTTTAACTCTAAACGAATGACTTTATCTACATTTAAAGGAATTTCAGGAATGACGTTCATGATGCCAAGGTCCCTCACTTCCCTTTTATCTGTATACTCCACTCCCCCTTGCCTGCCCCTAGAGTTGGCCATTCCTTTCTGTTTATCTTTTGTTTTCACGTGTTCTAGGGGGGAAAAAAAAAGTTTTGCTGGCATACATTTTAAATTTGTGTAAAAGGAATTGTATTCTCATTCAAGTTTCTTTTCACTCAGTACTAGGATTTCGAGATCAGTGCGTATAGCTTCCTCTCCTAACTGTGCTTAAACCTAACTGTGTAAAATAAGCTGCGCTCATCCACCTTATTTGACCTTTCCCATCCCCTGCCACCACCAATAGTACAATCATCCCTCTCAAATACATCCCCTTATGCAGTGCTTCTCAAACGTTTGTGTGCATGTGTATCACCTGGGATCTTGTTAAAATTGCAGGCTCTGATTCCACAGGCCTGGGAGGGGGGCCTCAGACTCTGCATTTCTCGCCAGCTCCCAGGGGATACCTATACTTCTGGTCCTGGTGGGACCACTCTGAGGAGCCAGGCCCTTACGGGCCTCTATGAGACTTCATTTTGGATTGCTGGGTCACAGGGTATTGGTTGATCAAATTTGATAAATATTGCCCATCAGCTCTGCAGTCTGGCTGTACCACCTTATCCTCTACCAGCAGACACAGGAGGGTAGAAGGTATATATTTATGTGGGGAAGGGAAGAAGGCCTTCTCCTTGCTTTTGTCCAAATCCTTCCTGCCCCCATCTCCGCAGTGTGCCTGGTCTGGGCCAAAACCTCCTCTCTCCCTTAATCATAATGGCCCCAAGGCTCTGAAGTGATGTCCCTGGCCAGCAATGGCCAGCCAAGTCAGTGAGAGACCCAAGACTGGCATCCTGGCTTCATCCCTAACAGGAGCTCTTAAGAACAGGCATTGAGAAGCCCCAGGGTCTTCCATGCGGTTATATTTCCTCCATCGCATTTGCTTGAGTAGCCCACTAGGGTGAACCAGGATTCAAACACCCTGGCTTTGCCCCTGGCAAACGGCGATCCTGAGCCTGTCTCCTTATCTCTAAAAGGGGATAGCATAGCTACAGCTTGTGGCATGAGGAGTCAGTCCAGGAATTTTGCCCACATGCCACGAGCCCCACAGGGGCCCTAAAACAGGTGTTCTTGCCTTGGTTTTACCCTTGAGGAAAATGAAGTTCAAGAAGGTAAACTTTAACAATTTCCACCAAGGCCATGGAGCTAGAAAGTAACAGTGCTTGGGATTCAAACCCATCCTCAGCTACTACCCCAGAGCCCAGGCTAACCATGAGGCTTCACCATCTCCATGTCCTGCCTTGCCCTTCCTACCAGGCCACATTTGAGGGAGAACCACAAGGAAACTGGAAGGAAGGACTGTGCCTGGGGTTTGGGGCTTTGGATGTTGAAGGCCTCTGACCAGTGGCCTGCATGGTTATGAAACTCCACAGCAAATGGGTTTTAGCAAAAATAAACTTAGGTCCTAGGGTCTGGTTCCCATGGCCTGAATGTTTAGGTGGCAGGAAAGAGGAACTTTGGTTCTAGGGCTTCAGGAGCAGAAATTTTAGGGTTAGATATCCAGTGGGGTCACGACTAGGTGGAAGACAGGGAGGGTCAGGAACTGGGTGGGGGTCCGGTGGGTGGGTCTGAGCTGTGGGTAAACTATCTACCATGTGCCTTACTTGGTAATAACAGATCATGGTTTTGTTTGGAGGGTTAGCTGCTGCGTGAAGGGCCAGGGTGCTGGGCATGAAGGGATGCCCTCTTCCAGACCTTCCTGGAGCCGTGAGCAGCAGTCGGGACAGCTTCAGAAACCCATGGACTCTGCTTTCTTCACTCACACAGCTGTCCAGGCATCTCCGGGCGCCAGGCCCCAGCTGCAAGCATTTCACAATCAGGAGAGCTCAGCATGTGCATGTTTCGAGATTTCATGTCACATGACCTTTTACATCTCCACATCCATCCACAATTTCGGAGGGCCAAAATTGTATGCATGACAGAGCGTTTCTCTGAAGGCCCAGGGAAGCTTCCTGCTCTTTCAACCACCTTCAGGGTCAAAAGACCCGTTGAGCCTACAGATTATTCTCAGACTTCCATATAGTATCTTACAGTTTTCTGGTCTTTACGAAGTACCTCACACATAGGCAGTATTTTCTTTGACTCACAACAACCCCATGACAGGGTTGGGACCCACTTAACACCGAAGTTCAAAAGAATTAACTGGCCATGGCCACACATTGTGTAAGTGGGGAAATGGGACTTCTTGTTCATTTTTCCATCACAGACCTTAGGTATCTTAAAGTAGGTCTCCTCTGGGATCCTCACTACCCTAGCTGGCCCACTTCCCAGACTTGGGGATGCTCACTGAGGCAGAAGGTAGGGAGTCTAGGGAGTGGGGGATGCCTGGGCAGAAAGGAGCGGGAGGTGAGTTAGTTGAGGTCTCACGGGGCTTCTGGCCAGCCCTCTCTCAGCTAGGTTTCTGTCAGTGGGCCCTTTCTAGAGCTCGGGGAAAGAGGGCTACCGAGCTAGAAGTTCTCAATGAGTCTACAGCTGAGACAGCTGAGCATCTGTGAGGAAAAGCAGCTGCCAGTTGCCAAGGGAGCCCTGGTGATGTCACCAAACCCTTGTGGGAACTCTCGGCGGCTTGGCCAAGCTCTGCCCCTGGCTCACCCTTCCACCCTTCTGCCCTGCCCCTTCTTCTCAAAGCCCCCGATGCCCCACACCGAGGACCTGTAGCATCGGCTTGAGGGAGGTGGCCAGAGGTTGGGCCGGTCTACGGGGCCAGCTCTAGGCCACATCATGCCTGGCCCGAGCAGTGCTAGGGACGGGGCGGGGGCAGGGGTGGGGGCTGGGGGGTGGGGGCTGGGGCCTGCTGAAGCCACTGCCCTCCCCTTCCCCAGGGCCTCAGGCCCTAGGCCAGGGCTCAACAGACACAGGCAGCGGGATGGGGTTGCCCTTCTATTGGTCCAAGTCCTGAGTGTAGTCTGGGTGAGACATGGAGGTGAGGAGGCCCACGAGGCTCAGCAGCGTGGAGAAAAGCAGCAGGAAGGAGGCGGTGAAGAGCAGGGTGGGGAGGGCGCTGAGCACCAGCAGCAGGATGGCTGGCAGCAGATGGCGCCACGCGGCGGCCACGACGGGCCACAGGGAGCTCAGCAGGTAGGAGCCGGTGGTGAAGAGCGCGTGGCACAGCGTCAGCGCCAGCAGCAGGTAGAGGATCCCCTCCAGCCCCCACAGCGCACGCTGGAGTGGCTGCCGCCAGCCCGACGTGGCCCACCACTGGGCCCAGCTCCGAGGCACGTGGCACAGACACCAGCGCACCCAGGCCTGCCGCGTGGCCCAGGCTGACCAGGGCGCAGCCCGCTGCGGCCCCTCGCCGGCCCCGATGGCATCTGTCTCCACCTGCGGCTGCGGCGTCATGGCTGGTGCACCTGGGGAGAGGGCCAGGCCAGCTGCAGGAGCAGCCCTGGAGATGCCTGGGGCCTCTGGGCAGGCGGGGGGTGGGGTGGGGGTGGGGTGGGGGTGGGGGTGGGTGGGTGCAGGGGTCAGGAGGGGACCAGCGTGGGCGGGCCAGGGCTTTGAGCTGGGGCCTGGGTCTTACCTCCGGGCAGAGCCACCTAAGTCATGTTGCTTCCTGCAGCGCCCAGGATGGCCTAGCAGCCAGAGTGGAGCCCCCCTCAACTCCCCCCCTTCCCTCACCCCCCTGCCCGCCCCCAAGGATCCCTATTGTGACCCGGGTGGGGGTGGGGTCTCGCCAAGAGAGGAGCCACTGCAGGATGTGAGGCTCACCTGAATCCCCCTCCACGGACCCTCCAGGCTGGCAGGGGTATCTGGTGAGCCCCCAGACGCAGATTCTCGTGCTTTCTTGTGAGAAGCCCTCTCCGGATCCCTGTTCCTACCCTGCTAACTGATATCCGGACCCACTCTGCTCTCCTGTAAGTCTTTCTGGCCACCCATTCTCTAGAACCACAGAGGAGGCCAGAATGGCCACCCCCAACCCACAAGCTCAGAGGTGGCTGCCACATCCGGCCCTGGCTCCCTGTCCCTTGGCCCCGCCTTCTCTTGCTGTCTCAGACGCAGACCCAGGTATCCGCCGCCCATGCCGGGGGACCAAAGGGCCCCTGCAGTTCAGGCTGGAGATAAAGGGGTACCCCCCTGCCTGCTCAACCCAGGACAGAGGAAAAGGCGATCTGGGGAAGCAGCAGGGCCAGTGTATTTCTGGATGGGGGCGGAAGGCCAGGCCAAGCAAGGCCAGGGGCACGCCTCGGGCTCCCAGGAGCAGCCCCAGGCCCAGGAGTGCCAGTAGCAGGGCCTCCTGGGGGCCGAGTCGTCCTGTGACTGCCGCCGCAGGCAGGAGTGCGGCCCCCTGACTTGGGCCTCCCGGGAGGAGTGTCTGCGGGGGGCCTGCGGGCCTGTGGACAGAGAGGGTGGCGGTGGGGCCTCGGGAGATTGGCCACTGGCCCACCTGCCGGGCTGCTGCACACTTAACCAGTGGAGCAGGTCGGGGCCAGGAAGCTGACCAGCAGCAGCGAGGCTGGGCCAGCCAGCTGTCAGCCCCTGTGCTCCCAGCCCTAGGACACTGTCCCGGAGCTGGGCCACGCTAGGGCCCCAGGGGGACATGCATGGACCCACTGGACTATGCGACCCCTCCCCAGCCCCCAGGCCTCTGAGAGGGACTGGGATAGGATAAGCAAGGGCTTTGGGCCTGGGTAAGCAGAGCTGGGTCATGGAGGGAGGTGGAGGTGACAGGAAGGACTAGTGTTGGGGGGGGAGATGGGAGGGGGTGAGGCCCTGGCAGACACTCAAGAGTGAGCTCCGTGGGAATGCCCCCTCCCCACACACCCACCCGCCACACCCTCCTCACCTCCCACTCCAGTCAGCCGTTCTGAGACTGGGCAGCTGGGGCATTGTGACCTATTGCCAGGTGTGGCCCTGGGGTACAGAGGGGGCTGTTGCTGGTTTTGGCCACCTAAGCAGCTGGTGGCTTAGGTGGGGCTAAGTCAGAAGGGAGTCAGTGATTTCTGAGAACTAAGACTCATCCTCTTGTCTTTGTGAATTCTCTGCCCCAGGGCCCCCGTGAGGATCTGAGTTACCAGGAAGGCATTCTAACTCCATCATCACATGGGCAGCTGAGCAAGAGAGGAAGGGCTGCTTTCTTTCTCCTGAGGGTTCCCAGAGCTCTGTATCCAGGGGCAATCATTCAATCTTCCTGTCAGCAGCTCTCTCTCCCCTGAGAGCTGTGGGATGCCTGTGGGCCCTTGTGGGGGAATTTTCAGGACTACAGCCCTGAAATGCAGAGGCAGGCTCTGCCAGGAAGCACCCTGAGACTTTCTGGGGCTGGGCTCCCACGGGACTGCTACAGGGTGGGGCAGGAGGGGGCTGTTTCGAAGCCCTGTGGTCTGTGGGAAGTGTTTCAGATACTGGGATTCCAGAGAGGATACAGGTAATGTAAGAGGGCTTCAACATAGTAACCCCCAAACTGGAGGTTAAAGTTACCCTCTGAGAATGAAAGTAAGGCAAATGAACATATAAGGAAGGGATTGATCGTCTGAAAAGGAAACCTATCCCCATGATAATCTGTAAATGGGTGGTGGCTACAGAGGTTCCAGCACATCTCAGATTAGTGACGTAAGAGGCAAGAGTAGAAGTGGATCATAATTAAGAACAGAATCCTTTCCACATATCATACTTTGAGGGAAAAAATGATGGGGCTGGGGGAAAGGGCCAGTGGCCACACAGTCCCCAGGAGAGGAGAAAGCAAGAATCAGGCGGCATATCCGCCTCCAGCAGGCCCTGTCCAAAGACTCAAGCCTGGTGGACTTGACATCATTAGCATAGAGCCAATGGCCCTGTGGCCCTTGGGACCATTCATCGATTGTTTCTGCTCTGGCTCTTCCCAGAGTAATAAAGCGATGCCCGCAGAATTCTGAGGGAAAATGATTTCCAACCTAAAAACGTAGATCTGTCCAAATGATTATCAAGTACAAGAGTAGAATAAAGACATTTTAAGCCATGCAAGTTCTCAAAAATTTGACCTCGTATACACTCTTTCCTAGAAAGCTACTGGAGGATGTGCTTCAGCAAAACAAGGCATTAAACTAAGAGGACAATATGGGAGTCAAGAGATGAGGCTAAACACAGGAAAGCAATGATGAGAAAGGCTCGGGATGTCAGCCGTGCTTCCAAGTAAAGAAAGCAAACAACCCAGGCTGGAATCAAAAGCAAGATGCTCCAAGAGGGATGTCTCCAGAAGAAAATGAAATTATCTGTGGTTTTTAGATATGTTCAAAATGTTCAGTTCTGTTGGTCGCTTTGGGATTAAATTAGTAATTGATGCCTAGAAAACCAAGCAAATGATAAAACAAAGTAGTGCTAACTCCAGGAAACACAAAAAGTTGGACAATAATATTTACACGGTCATATATAAGCACTGAATATTGACTCCAGTGACTTAGCTCTTTGGGAGGATGGAAGGAGTTTGTTGTGTACTTGAAGATATATGTTCGGGAGGGTGGTAAGAAAGCAAAATCCTTAATTCCATAGCAGGAAACCTACAGATAACATTTAGACATAGAAAAATTAAGAAATAGCAATAGAAGTATAGAGGTAAATACAAGGAGAAATAACAGAATTAAAAGTGGTTGATCTGGGAATGGAGAAGCATAGAAAACAGTCTTCCATTGAGAGCTTAAATGTGATTTACCTTTAAAACTGTATTCTGTAGTATTTTGGCTAAATGATTTAGTTAAAGAAAAGAAAATTAATATAGGGTCATATTATAGAGATGAGGAATACACCCTCCCAGGATGAATGAAATGCCAATATCCCAATATTATGTGGATGTGCTCTTGTAGCTTGAGATAAAATTTCCAGTGACAGCATCAAACACCATCAAATACCATCAAACTTGAAAGTTGTGAATCTCATGCATTTTAGATGGAGGTGCTCTAAATCTCCCACCTAGCACTGCTCAGCCTTTAATGTGCACGTGAATCTCCGGGGGTTGAATCCTCTGGAGATCTTGTTAAAATGCAGATTCTGATTCAGTAGGTCTGGAGTGGGCTTCTGCATTTCTAACAAGCGCCCAGCCTCTAACGAGCTGGTGCTCTTGGTCCTTGGCCACACTTTGAGGAGCAGGGCTCGAAAAGACCTTGAGGTACAAAAGAGAGACAGCGGGCGCCTGGGTGGCTCAGTTGGTTAAGCGACTGCCTTCAGCTCAGGTCATGATCCTGAAGTCCCTGGATCGAGTCCCGCATCGGGCTCCCTGCTCGGCGGGGAGCCTGCTTCTCCCTCTGACCCTCCTCCCTCTCATGCTCTCTGTCTCTCATTTTCTCTCTCTCTCAAATAAATAAATAAAATCTTTAAAAAAACAAACAAACAAACAAACAAAAAACAAAAACAAAAAAAAAGAGAGAGACAGCTGGGGGAGGTGGTGAGCAGAGGATGGGCGTGTAGCTGTGCATGGAGGTGCCATGGGAGGGAGTCCACATCGATGCCCACCTGCATCACAGGGAGAACACCAAGTGCAGAGTGAGCTCTGCCCCAGCACCAGGGACAGAAGATTAGGAGAGCCAGGCAGGCAGGAGATACTACCACTTCTCTCTTTGTGCAGCCAAACATATAGCCTCCTTTCTTTTCTTGACATCGTTTTAGTCCATCCATGTATGTGGGAATAAGAGGACTGTCTGAAGCTGTTTTCCCACCTTTAATTCATCTGGTTAGCTTCAGGGCCCCCAGGAAACCACATATTATCTCACTTCATTACCACCAAAACCCTGGGGCCAAGCTATCATTGTCCCCATTTTACAGATAAGGAAACAGAGGCTCAGAGAGCAAATTACTGTCCGAGGATACCCACACACAACAAACAGCAGAAGTGGGTGTGAAATTGAGCCTATGTGGTGCCGAAGTCAGCTCTCCCCTCCCCCTCCAGCCACCCGACCACTCTAGAGAGTTGGCAGGAGAGTCCCCGGCCATCCCTTAAACCCCAATCCCTTTTGGGCAGCTGTCTCCGCCCAGTCCAGCTCAGTCCTGCTCACTTGTGCTTTGCACCATATCCTCGCCCTCACGAGGCCACGACAAATTCTCCACCTGTCTTCAGGGGCTAGAGATCTGAGCCGCCACCTCCACAGCCTGCTTCCCGGCTTGGCACCGTTGCAGCCCAGGTAACCAATGGCAGGGGCCAAAGAGGGCAGCCCAGCTGGGAGCATACCTGAGGGGATAAGGCAGTAATGGAAGGGCATAAGGAAGTTCTGAGGGGTTCAGAGGGCATAGAGGGCCACAAAGGGACCCTGAAGGTTGTAATAGGGCAGTGAGGCAAGGGGTAAGAGAGGTAAGAAGAAGGGTAAGAGGGGGCACAGGGGACACAAGAGGTACCAGCATCCCACAGGTCCAAGCCCCTACTGGATTGGCCGGGAGTGGCCATCCACCAGGCCTTGGGCGGGGTTGGGGGGGCAGGTCTCCCAGTTCATGGCCCTGCCATCTCCTCTCCCACAGAACCTTGTGTTATTGGGGAAGAGTCAGCTTCCCTCAGCCCTGCTTGGTCCTCTCTAACCTTGAATATATTACACAGATACTTTTTTCCCCCTCAAGATTTATTTATTTATTTGAGAGAGAGAGAGAGAGAGAGCTCAAGCAAGCGCAAGTGGTGGGGAGGGGCAGCAGAGGGAAAGAATCTCAAGCAGATGCCCTACTGAGTGCAGAGCCTGACCCCCCTGCCCCGGGCTCGATCTCATGACCCAGGAGATCATGACCTGAGCCAAAATCAAGAGTCAGATGCTTAGCCAACTGAGCCACCCAGTGCCCAGGCCTGATGCTCGCCAGTCCCGCCCTCCCCGCCGCGTCCCCCACCCCCGCCTCATTGTCCTCTGGCGCCAGCAGCTGGGGCTCTACGGGCAGGGCTGCCCCAGATCCGGGGATTCCAGAGCGCAGGCCCTTTCCCATCCCCGCTCGCTAGCCCCCCTTGATTCCCCCACTACCGATCGCCTCCGCGAAGGAAGGCAATGCGTCCAGTGTGCGCCTCTGGCCGGTGCTTTGTCCTTGCAAGGAGCACTGACTAGGGACCAGGTGCTGTTCTAGGCCCTGAGCTGTGAACATCTGGGTACAAAAAGCTCTTCTGGAGTGTTGTTTACCTTTGCTGGGGGAGGAGACCCAGACAGTGAACACATAACAAACAAAAGATAATCTCAAACAATGTTGAATGCCTTGAAGATAAATAAGATGATAAAACAGGGGGAGGGATAG
The DNA here is from genome assembly GCF_002201575.2 of Neomonachus schauinslandi. NCBI lineage: Eukaryota > Metazoa > Chordata > Mammalia > Carnivora > Phocidae > Neomonachus > Neomonachus schauinslandi. The sequence continues at coordinate 109,376,960 of NC_058412.1, forward strand.
AGTGTGTGTAGAGAGTGGGGCTTACTTTCATCAGAATGGTCAGCGGAGGCTTTTCGAAACAGGTGACACTGAAAAGCAATCTGTATGACAAAGATGCCAACTTGGTGAACCAGTGCCAAGGCCCTGAGGCTGGATGGGGCTGGTGCATTGGAGGGACTGCTAAAATGCCAGTGTGGCTGGAGACATATGAGCCAGGGGAAGAGCCCAGGGTGATGAGGTGGGAAAGGTGTGGGTGGGGAAGAACTCTGTCACGAAGGGCCTCACAGGTGAGCCCCCAGGGACTTAGGCCACGAAGAACCTGACCTGATTTAGCTGCTGTGGGTGGGAGCCTCAGGAGGCTGAGATGTCCTAGCCGGGTGCCCCCTCCACCCCCTCACACCCGCCTGTCAAACTTGGGTGAGGTTGGGGCCAGAGACAGAGTAGTGGCCAGATTGGGCTTTGGAGGAAGGGGAGCAGCCCTCAGGACCTGTCCAGACCCACTTCTAGCTCTAGGGGAGCGTGTCCTGACCTCCCACCCCCGCGAAGCCTCAGTGTAGAGTACTGTCTTTTTGCCGCCAACCCGGCCAGCCCCGCGCTGCCCGACCCCTCGGCTTTGGTGCTCCTTCCCTAAGTTTCTTCTAATCCCCGCTCTGGTGCCTGGGACCTAGCAGTGCCATCCAGGAAGAGCGCTCCAAGGCAGAAGCGGGACCCCGTGGGCCTTCTCCCGGTTACTCCTTTCGGGGGCTCTCTATCGAGAGTGCGTGGGTTGGGTCAGATGCCCTGAGGCGCTCCAGGACTGGCGTCTGTGAGGCTGCCCCTGCTGGTGGCGGGACCTAGTCCCAGGGGTACGGCGTGGGATTTCTTTCGAGAGATCATGTAAGATTGGGCCGTCAGAATGGTGATTTGGGGTGATTCAAATTATTTATACAGATAGAGGCCTGCAAAAAATCATTGCTCAGGGCGGCACACACTCCAGAGGCTTCCTGGCCACGTGTGGGCATCGCTTCTTAGGTGGGGATGGCAGTATCTCCCCGGCGGGCTCCTTGCAAGGACAAAGCACCGGCCAGAGGCGCACACTGGACGCATTGCCTTCCTTCGCGGAGGCGATCGGTAGTGGGGGAATCAAGGGGGGCTGGCGAGCGGGGATGGGAAAGGGCCTGCGCTCTGGAATCCCCGGATCTGGGGCAGCCCCGCCCATAGAGACCCCCGGCTGCCGGCCCCCGGAGGACAATAAGGCGGGGGTGGGGGACGCGGCGGGGAGGGTGGGACTGGCGAGCATCAGGCCTCGGTCCCTCCACCTCTGTCCCCAGCTGGGTACCTCCTCCGGCTTCTCTCCTCGAGTTATGTAACTCCGGAACGTGGCAGCCGGGCGAGCAAAGGAGGAGGGGAGGGGAGGGGAGGGGAGGGGAGAGAGAAGAGAGGCGGGGCCGGGGGAGGGGGTTGGCGATGGGAAGCGCCGCCTCTGGCTGGGCCCCTAGGGTTCCCTTTTAGAAGGATTCCTGGAGGGTTTGTCCTCCCCTTGCTCCCCGTCCCATCCCACGCCTCAGTTTCCCCTCTACTTTCTGACCCATCCTCCCTGAGAGGCGGCCTCTGGCTCTGGATGGACTTCGCTATCGGGTAGTAGTTTCCTCCCCAAAGTTCTCAGCTTTACTACCTTGGCCAAGTCAATTGGGCGCTCTGAGCCTCAGTTTACCAGTTTGTAAAATGAGGTTTGATTGAGAGGCCACGTGCAAAGCGCCTGGCGTGGTGCACGGTGCAAAGTAGGGGCCCACTGTGGGCCGGGCGCCTCCTAGGGTTTAGTGAAATCAGGGAGGGGTGCCGAAGGGCTGTGCGGACTCCAGAGGGCAGCGCACGAGTCGGGCGGGTGAGCTCGGGACGCCGGAGGGGGCGGGGCGGGGCGGGCCCGGGGGGGGGGGTGCGGAGACCTGGGCGGCCGCTCCGGGGGTCCGCCCCGCGCGCTCAGCCAGGACCCTCCCCTCCCCTCCCCCGTCGGAGGCCAGCGAGAGGGCTGTGGGCGGGCGGAGCCGCAGGGGGCGTGTGGCGGCGGCAGGAAGGGGCGGGGGGCTCCAGAGCACCCGGCAGGAAGAGACGAACCCACCGACCATCGCGAGCCCCGCGCGTCCGCACCTTTGGATCCCGCCATGTGGGGTCTCCTGCTCGCCTTGGCCACCTTCGCGCCTGCCGTCGGTCTGGGTTTGGAGGCGCCCGGCGCCTCCGTGCTGGGACTCGCGCCGCCCGCTACCACCGAGGCTCGGGGCTCGGCACGGGGCTCGACCCCGGCCCCGCAGAGCAGCCCGGTCCAGCCGCCCGCGGGGAAGGATAACGGTGAGCGCCCCGACCGAGGGCCCGCTTCTCGGGCTGGCCGGTTACCCTCCTCCCCCGACCCGCTGTGTGCCCACCCTTCCCCGACACGCACACACGCGCTCACACACTCTCTGCCTGGAGCCTGTGTGCAGACCCTTCCCGGACACACACACATCCAGTCCCTCCCTCTCCCTCCTCCTCCCCCCTGCTACGGCTGCTGACTCAGCATCCCCAGTTCCCGGCCAGACCAAGTCAGCAGTCCTGGGATGGAGCCAGTAGGATGCTGCCTCTTCCAGCCCCAAACCTTCCCTTTTCACGGATGAGGAAACTGAGACCACAGCCAGGAGGAGGGGAGAAAGAGGGACAGACAAAAGCACTGAGACCAAAAGGTGCAGAACTAGACTTAGGACAGAGCCTGAGGGCAGGGGCCGGAAGGAAAGAGGGAGAGCAAGGCGGGGAGAGTGCTCTTTGCTAGCTGCCTGGAGGAATGGGGCACCGGCAGGGGGCGGGAGAGGCGAGTTGCCTGACTTCCCGACTTCCGCTGTGAGTGCCTAGAGGAGGAAGGCAAAGGGATGGCAATCAAGGAGGGCTTCTCAGAGGAGGCAAGTGGAACTGGGTCCTGAAAGGTGGGTCTCTCTGAGTCAGGAAGAGCTAAAGAGAGCCCACCCCCCAAGGAAGCTGTGTGTGGAAAGGCCTGGGTGACCAGATACGAAAACGTACAGTCCGTTCTGGAGGTACCCATGGGGCTTGGGGGGGTGGGGAACCAGTGGCATCCAACCTGTTCACAGCGCTGTACTGCAGGGCAAGCAGGACACAGGTCCAGCTGCGGAAAGCCTGAGCACCAGGGTGGACAATCTGAGGACAGGACATCTCAGGCCAGAGGGCAGATGCAGCGACAGAGGCGGAGTTGGGCTTTGGAGCATGAGCTTGGGTCCAGGGCTAAGGAAGCCTCCTGGGCTGAAATTCAAAGAATGGGAATTAGGCAGTAAGATCAGGGGTAGTGGATGGTATGACGGAGAGGGTCAGCCAAGGCCAAATTCAGCTCCTTGGAGCAACCAAACAGTTCCTAGATGGCTGGATGTAGCTCTCTCCGCTGGAGACGGTCGGAGGTGGGGATGGCCAAACGTAGTCACGTCAAGAAGGAGAAGGAGCCAAGGAAGTGGTGGGAGAGGCAGGTGGGGGTCAGACTTTAAGTCCATGGGAAGGTCTTTAGATACGGGGGGTGAGGGTTGCTGCCGTGGGCTTGCTTGCTTTCTTGGGCTGGCAGACTGACCACTCCATTGGCCATTCTTCCCTCCCCTGGTGCTGTGCCTCCGTGGTCCCCAGGGACCTCAGAACAGCATGTCCGGATTCGCATCGTTAAGAAGAAGAAGGTCATTATGAAGAAACGAAAGAAGCTAACTCACCCCAGACCCATGGTGACTGCCAGGCCTCCGGTGACCGCCACCCCTGCAGGAGCCGTTGACCTCCCAAAGGAGCAGGAACCAGGTACTGCTACTCCTGTCCAGACTTGCAGCCCCTGGGCCAAATACTAACGTCACTTTTGGCCTCCTGGGCATAGGCATGCCCCCTGCTTGCCTGGCACACGGGCAGGCGTGGGCTCGGCTTCCTACCTGCCCTGGCCACCCTCTCTGGTCCCATCTCACTGTTCTGTCCCTGCCCCAGGCTGTCCCCCTTTGGGCCTGGAGTCCCTGCAAGTTTCAGATAGCCAGCTCGAGGCATCCAGCAGCCAGTCCTTTGGTCTTGGACCACACCGGGGACGGCTCAACATTCAGGTCAGCAGCCTGGCTCTGAGCAGGGCACCATCTAGGAACTTCTTCCCTACCCCTCCCCATCCGCCATCCCTCCCACTCCATACTGTTCACTGGGTCTGATCACCGTGTCCTGTGCCCACAGTCAGGCCTGGAGGATGGTGATCTCTATGATGGGGCCTGGTGCGCTGAGCAGCAGGATGCTGAGCCGTGGTTCCAGGTGGATGCTAGGCACCCCACCCGCTTCTCAGGCATCATCACACAGGGCAGGAACTCTATCTGGAGGTGAGGCAGGCTGGCCCAGTCCAGGAAGTCCTGGGCAGACTCAGGAGGGTGGCGGTGGGTGTCCTGGGGCCACCGATAATCTCTCCCCACGCTTCCTGCCAGGTACGACTGGGTCACATCATACAAGGTCCAGTTCAGCAATGACAGTCGGACATGGTGGGGGAGTAGGAACTCTAGCAGTGGGATGGATGCGGTGAGTGGTCCCATGGTGGTTGCGGCCCTCCTGTAGGGTACTGGGCTAGGCTGGGGCTCCTCTGAGGTCAAGGAATAGATGCCCACTTGGCATCCCAGGAGAAAGGGGGTTGTCGGAATGGGTTGCACCCAGCAAGGGCAGCTTTGGGGGCTAAGCTGCTTTGGAACATGCCCATATCCTCCCCAGATGCTTTCTCCATGGGGTGGGTCCCACTTCGTGCCACAGCTTCCTGCCGGAACACCGTTTCTGGTGGTGGGCCTCCGACCCTTGCATCACTTCTGACCTCCTCACGGCTCTGGCTTGTCCATCTCACAGACGCCTTTTTATACCAGGCTACAGTGTGGGGCCTGGCCAGCTCTACGACTGGCTGCTTCTGAGTGATGTGGCCATATTGGTTTGTCTCAAAAGCTGTGAGCGAGCCAGAAAGCCTGGCTGCCTAGGGCTACCCATGGGCAGGGGGTCTGTGTTTGACCTAGAATGCCGGCCTCCAGCTGAGCCCACCAGGGTGGGTGTGGTGGTGAACTTAGAGGCCTGAGTTCTTTCTCTGGCCCTGGGCCAGGCTGCTGGGTTTTAAGCAGTCCCACCAAAGGACTTGATGCCCCCAGGTATTTCCTGCCAACTCAGACCCAGAGACACCAGTGCTGAACCTCCTGCCTGAGCCCCAGGTGGCCCGCTTCATTCGCCTGCTGCCCCAGACCTGGCTCCAGGGAGGCGCATCCTGCCTCCGGGCAGAGATCCTGGCCTGCCCGGTCTCAGGTGGGCAGTCGGACAAGGGCTGGATGAGCAGGGTAAAACCTCCAGCACGGATCCCCCTTTACCATGAATTCATTCTCCACCAGATCCAAATGACCTATTCCCTAAGGCCCCTGCACTGGGATCCTCTGACCCTTTGGACTTCCAGCATCACAATTACAAGGCCATGAGGAAGGTCAGACATAACCCTTATGAGCCTGGGGTGGAGGAGCTGCTTATCTTAGGTCCCCTTCCCATTGGGGCATAACCTGCTAGGACTGTCCTCATGTCCCCACTTCCCCCACTGTCTCACCCTTCTCTCCCGTTGGCCCCTAAACTCCGCCCCAGTTGCCTTAGTTATGGTGCCTCCCTTGTTCTAACCCTTCCTTCTGGTCTGTGGCCACTCCTCTCCTATACGGTGCCATGGTGCCCCCATCTGTGTGGGCCACCACTGGTTTCTGTGAGTCCTTCCACAGCCACATGTGGTCTGATCCTGGGGTCTAATCTTCCCACGCCCCATGCTGTGCTACACTCCGCCTCCCAGCTGATGAAGCAGGTGAACGAGAAATGCCCCAACATCACCCGCATCTACAGCATCGGGAAGAGCCACCAGGGCCTGAAGCTCTATGTGATGGAAATGTCGGACCAGCCTGGCGAACACGAGCTGGGTACTGGCAGGTTCTGGGCGGGGAGAGGTAGGTGCAGGGGAGGCTTGTGGGCCTGAGCCAGCTTCGAGCCCCTGTGTTCCCAGGAGAGCCCGAGGTGCGCTACGTGGCCGGCATGCATGGCAATGAGGCGCTGGGACGAGAGTTGCTTCTGCTCCTGATGCAGTTCCTGTGCCGTGAGTTCCTGCGAGGGGACCCACGAGTGACCCGGCTGCTCACTGAGACACGAGTGCACCTGCTGCCCTCCATGAACCCTGACGGTTATGAGACTGCCTTTCGCCGGGTAGGCCACCCGGCATGAGGGCCGCCCTGTGCCTTCTGTCCTGGTGCCTGCTTGGCTTGAATAGGCCCCTTCCCCGACAGGGCTCCGAGCTTGTAGGCTGGGCCGAGGGCCGCTGGAACCACCAGGGCATTGACCTTAACCATAATTTTGCTGACCTCAACACGCCACTGTGGGAAGCAGAGGATGATGGGCTGGTGCCCGACACTGTCCCCAACCATCACCTGCCCCTGCCCACTTACTACACCCTGCCCAATGCCACCGTGAGTATTCTGGGGGGCCGTGGTGGTGGTGGGCCACCCAGGGGCCCTTGTCTCTGTCTCCCACCCCACCTGACCCGCCCCTGTCTAGGTGGCTCCCGAAACGCGGGCCGTGATCGAGTGGATGCAGCGGATCCCCTTTGTGCTGAGTGCCAACCTCCACGGGGGTGAGCTCGTGGTGTCCTACCCATTCGACATGACTCGGACCCCGTGGGCTGCCCGCGAGCTCACGCCCACCCCGGATGATTCCGTGTTCCGCTGGCTCAGCACCGTCTATGCCGGCACTAACCGGGCCATGCAGGAGCCAGACCGCCGACCCTGCCACAGCCAGGACTTCTCCTTGCATGGAAACATCATCAACGGCGCCGACTGGCACACGGTCCCCGGGAGTACGTGTCTCAGGATAGTTAGCCCTGTCCGCACACCCTGCCCTGGAAGGTGGTCTGCTCGGTCCTCGTAGGGTGGCAGTCTCGATGCCCGCCGGAAAGTGTGTCCCAGAGGAGGGCCCCAGGAGGGCCGGGCTCCCGTCCCCCCCGACCTCCCCCCTAGACTACAGCCTCTGTGGTCACCCTAGGTATGAATGACTTCAGCTACCTGCACACCAACTGCTTCGAGATCACCGTGGAGCTGTCCTGTGACAAGTTCCCTCACGAGAACGAGCTGCCCCAGGAGTGGGAGAACAACAAAGAAGCCCTCCTCACCTACCTGGAGCAGGTCGGATCCAAATCCCCCCAACCTGGGCCTGCCCCGCCTCAATGCTGTGGTCCGGTCCGCTGTCCCCGGGGGTTGCAGCTCCCATGAGGGGGGCCTCCCAGGGTCCCCACAGGAGGCACAGTCTGCCAGCTGGGTGGCCTCGGACATGAGCCGGGAGGAGTAGACCCCACAGCCGTCCAGCCCGGCGGGGGGCCATAGAGCTGTTCCAGAGCTGTCTCAGGAGGGCAGTTCCCAGAAGAGACCCCTTATGCAAGGGCCGGGGGGGACCCTGGTATAGACGCTTCCTATTCCACGGGAACTGTATCCCTTGTAATGGCTCCGTAATTATAGTTTCCAAGGGTTCCAAAAGGACAAGCCGGATATCAGAGGTCGCTGAACTTGGGGAAACCCAAAGACAGGCCTTCCTACCGGGGGTTTGTAGCTCTCCCAGTCCAGATACAATTTATCAGTCAGGAGTTATTTTTACCAGAGTGTGCCCCCTAGGAACATAGACCTACCGTCACTGAGTTTGCCCTGAACAGAGCCAGAAAATGAAGTGAAGGTCACATTCACACGCAGAAGGGGCAGGGGTTTGATAGCCTTCCCCCCCCCGCCGCGCAGGTGAGAATGGGCATTACGGGAGTCGTGCGGGACAAAGACACAGAGCTGGGGATTGCCGATGCTGTCATTGCTGTGGAAGGGATTAACCATGATGTAACGACAGGTATGCGGGGGAGGGGAGGATGGGGGTGGTGGTGGAGGGGGGCGGCTTTAGGCTGGGTGGGAAGCAGAGGATCACCGGATCCTGAACTTGCCTTTCACTCCTGTCAGCATGGGGCGGGGATTACTGGCGCCTGCTGACCCCAGGGGACTATGTGGTGACCGCGAGTGCTGAGGGCTACCACCCAGCCACGCGGAACTGCCGGGTCCCCTTTGAAGAGGGCCCGGTGCCCTGCAATTTCCACCTCACCAAGACTCCCAAGCAAAGACTTCGAGAACTGCTGGCGGCTGGGGCCAAGGTGCCCCCAGACCTTCGGAGGCGGCTGGAGCGGCTGAGGGGACAGAAGAATTAACAGGTCCAGGTGAAGAGCCCTCGACCTTGGGCAGGCTGGACCTGTCCGGAACTGAAGGAGGGAGGGACAAAGTGGGGGAAGAGGTGCTCAGGCTCATTAAAGCTACTTGGCACCTCAGCCAGTCTTCCTGTGGTCTCTGTGTCCCAGGTCTTGCCCCTGGGCCAGGCCTCAGTTTTCCCCTTTTCCCCCATCCTATTCCGCACATGCTTGCTTTCATCGATTGACGTCTGGGGGAATGTGTGCAAAGAGGATCCCGCCCGGGTTCTTCTTGAACCTAGGGCTTACCAGAGCAACTCATCCACCAATCGCAGGCACCAGGACAGTGCTCCGGCCCGAGCATGCAAGGAGTCAAGGATAAACGGGGCCCTCCCAGCCCCCAGGGGCTCCCAGTCAAGAGAGGGGACAGTTCAGTGCGGTGTGGGACGTGCTAAGGTGCGGGCCCTGTGCTGTGGGAGCACAGACGGGATTACATACGTGCGTGTGAAATACTGCCGCTCAGCGGGGACTCAGACGTCAAGGATGCAACAGATATGAAGGTTCTCGGAGGTTCGATGGGAGGTGGACCAAGTGTGGGGTATGGACAGAGAGCTCCAAGCAGGAGAGACCAGACAAGGAAGACAGGACAGCTGAGGATGTTTGAATTTGCTTCATCAGCCATTTTTGGAGAGGATTGGTAAATGACAAGATTTGATTAGTTTCTTTTATGTATTTATTTTAAAGATTTTATTTATTTAAGAGAGAGAATGAGATAGAGCATGAGAGGGGGGAGGGTCAGAGGGAGAAGCAGGCTCCCTGCTGAGCGGGGAGCCCAATGTGGGACTCGCTCCCGGGACTCCAGGATCATGACCTGAGCTGAAGGCGGTCGCTTAACCAACTGAGCCACCCAGGTGCCCTGATTAGTTTCTTTTAGAATGAAGGGCAAATGATATGTCAGTCTGTGTCTGGCCAGGGAAATACCTGACTCAGGTATTTCAAGCAGAGGAAAATGTAATGCTGCACATTGGATATAAAGGTTTTGGAAGAGCTAGGATGATAAAAAGCGAGAAAGGAGTTTTACCTAGAAAATCAGACTCCGGACCTCCTGCGGCCACCTGTGATCACTTGTGGTCACTTGCCATGGCCAGAGCTTGAAGCAGAATAATTTCTCCCTTCTTGCCACTTTGTAATCTCTAACCTATGAAATCCACTGGCAAAATCTAACTGTAACTGGGGCGCCTGGCTGGCTCGGTGGAGTGTGCCACTCTTGATCTTGGGGTCGTGAGTTCAAGCCCCACGCTGGGTGTAGAGATTACTTAAAGAACTTAAAAAAAAAATTTTTTTAAAGATTTTATTGATTTATTTGACAGAGAGATAGAGGGCACAAGTAGGCAGAGCGGCAGGCAGAGGGAGAGGGAGAAGCAGGCTCCCCGCTGAGCAGGGAGTCCGACGCGGGGCTCGATCCCAGGACCCTGGGATCATGACCTAAACCCAAGGCAGCTGCTTAACCGCCTGAGCCATCCAGGCACCCCAAGAAATTAAAGTGTTTTTTTAAAAAATCTAACTGTACCCTAGCTTGCAAAGAAGCCTACAAAATGCAGTTATCAGGCACCCAGCCCCCTGCATTTCAGAGGAGAGTTTGAAAGGGCAGTGGTGGGACAATTACTAACATGTAAATTCAGCACAAAGAGGGCGCCTGGGTGGCTCAGTTGGTTAAGCGACCGCCTTCGGCTCAGGTCATGATCCTGGAGTCCCGGGATCGAGTCCCGCATCGGGCTCCCTGCTCGGCAGGGAGTCTGCTTCTCCCTCTGACCCTCCCCCCTCTCACTCTCTCTCTCTCTCATTCTCTCTCAAATAAATAAATAAAATCTTTATAAATAAATAAATAAATTCAGCACAAAGACCTCCAGGTAGCCTCTGTTCGGTAAGCCTGCCTAGTGCTGGGCTGTTCCATTGTCTCTGTTTCTTGAGCTGTCTCTCCGACTCTCCCTCTCATATTTTCAATCTCAGATCAATGGGAGGAATTCAGCGCCCCATTTCCCATCTCCCTGCTCCCCACCTCCAGCTCCCCTTGTACAGCATCACCTTTTTCCAAACAAAAAAAGATTGTTTTTATTCATCGGAGTTTAATATACATAATGAAAAGTGCACTTAGGTGCGCAGCTGATAGGCCAAGTGGATTACAAGATGGGTCTCAACTATAGACGATAATAAACTCACTTCCAATGTAAAGATACAGGCACCTTGAAAGTAAAAGGCTGGAAAAGATGTATTAAGGAAGTAGGAGAGGCTTTTTTTCCCCTAAAAATTTTATTTTTAAGTAATCTCTATACCCCATGCGGTGCTTGAACTGACAACCCCGAGATGAGAGCTGCCTGTTCCACCCACAGAGCCAACCAGCTGCGGCAGGAGTGGCTATCTTAATATCAAAGTTGACTTCAGGGCAAAGAAAATTACCTTTCTATATACATTGCAGATTTAGCAGTTCAGAGGGAGAACAGAGCAGGCTCAGTGTTTTTTGTTGTGTTTTGGAAATTGGCTCTTGAGTATGAAAAGGGAAGGCCCAAGGAAAGCAGGTGTTGATGCCAAGATGGTGTCTTGGAAGGAGACTAGAGGGACAGCAAGACGGCCAACCCTCCCCCTTCCCCGGGGACCAGCTGTGGGGCCACCTGATCTGGGAGGTGGAGAAAGGAAACTGGGCCCAACCTGGGTGGGGAGGACAAGGACAGGCACGAGAGGGTTGGGACAACAACCTGGGGCCCTGGGTCAGGAGAGCCAGAGCAGACGACCACCCATCAACCTCCCAGCGAGGGACCGACCGCTCTGGAGTCAAGGGTTCCTCTGGGCACATGTCCACCTCTGCTGCTGAGCACTGCGGGCCTCATCTGATCTCTCTGGGCAGATCCCCACCCTCTGTTTGTCAACAGCCCAGGACACTCCGAAGCAGCCCCGTGGGGGCGCCTGGGTGGCTCAGTTGTTAAGCGTCTCCCTTCGGCTCAGGTCATGATCCTGGGGTCCTGAGATCGAGCCCCGCATCGGGCTCCCTGCTCAGCGGGAAGCCTGCTTCTCCCTCTCCCACTCCCCCTGCTTGTGTTGCTGCTCTCTCTCTCTGTCAAATAAATGGAATATTTTTTTTAAAAAATGGTTTAAAAAAAAATCACTAGGGGCACGCTTGCCACCCAAGAAGTAGTGGTCCCACAAAGGCCTAGCCCCTGTTCTGGAGGTATAGAGATGGCTATGGTGGGGGCCCTTCCTGTCCCTTCCAGAACCTTCTCAGCAGCCGGTGCCCCCATCCCCTGACTTGAGGGGAGTGTTGGCTGCTAATAGCTGGCAGCTTCCCCTAAGCACTGCTCTTGGCCCGATGGGAGCCCCTGACACAGGGGTTCCATGCTCCGTCCCACTTGGGCAGCCTGTGACCGAGGACTGACTGGCCCGGAGGTGTCCTAGCTTTCTCCTTGCCACCGAGAGGGCCCAACTGTGGTGGCCTTCAAGCTCCAGGGCTCCCCGCTGGGACCATTCTCCGCTCTTTCCCCTGCCCTGTCCTGCCTCCCTCACTGCTTTTCTTCCAGGGAAGACTTTCACATGCACCCAAATCCCCATTTTAGCTCCGTTCCAAGGAATCCCACCTAAGAGAACGGGCTCGTGGCAAGTGCTGAATAAAGGCGGGGTCTAAAGGCAGCGTAGTCCCCTCATACGGCGCAGAGGCCTCGCGGGGCCTCTTTCTCTGCTCTGGCAGCCCCCACTCCGCACACACACACCCCCAGGCACGCACACAGGCACCTAGAGCTCCCTGCCACCCCTCCTCCGCCATCTTCTGCTTTGGAGGTGCTCCCCCAAGGAAGGAGGTTTGAAGGAATTCTGTCAACCTTGAGGCTTCATTGTGAGCTTTTGGTGTTTGGGTGAGACCAAGAGAGCGGATGTCCCTGCCTCAGTCAACAAAGAGGACAGAGAGATGCCCGGCAAGCCGTCTCTCGGTACCTGCTCCTGGCCTGGCCTGACCCCGGGGCCTTGTGGGACTTCGTGCTGTGGACTGGGCCAGGGCACCATTGAGGGGCCTGCCAAGTTTGGGCCCGCTCAGCAGCCACTCCACCACACGCCACCCGGCAGCCACGGTTTATCTTGGCAAGGTGGCTTTCTGGGCCTGGCTCCAAGAACGGCCTAGGGAGCAGCCCCAGACAAACCAGCTTTTACCACAGAAGCCAAAGCTGGCTGGGCTTGAGTCCCTGCCAGCCCCAAAGCGGCCAGACCCTCCTCCACCCACCTGAAGGTCAACTCAGTCGCTGGGTGAGCCGGTGGATGTGTGGAGGGGAGCCAGGCTCCCAGGTGAGTGGAACCCCAAGAGAGGCAACAGGGACAGGGACCCAGGCCAGAGGGCTTTCCTGGCCTCCCAGGATGGCTGCCTGACTGTGGAGTGTCCCTTGGTCACAGTGCCAGACAGCCCTTTACAACATTGCCATGGGGACGTATCCACACTTCGCCTCTCCCAGGGACTCGGGACCTTCCCTCAGCTCCCCCAGGAGGCCTGGCAGCCCAGCCTGAGGGTCCCACTGCACAGCCAGGGAGGCATCGGGAGCTGCTTTCATTCCCAGGCTGGCAGGGGATGGGGAAGGAAATGCTCTGAAGAAACAGGATGTCAGGATGCTGGGCCCTAAGGAACAACAGACCTGCTAAGGCATTTTTCCTTCCCCTTTTAAACACTTGACCCCTCCTCCCTCAAGGAATAAAATTACCTAAAGAATGTGCCAAAAAAGAAAAAATGGTCTTGTTTCTGTTATCGTCCTGCTGAGAAGCCTCTTCTACATCTTTGGAGTCAGGAAATCTCTTCCATTCTGTCTCCAGTGGGGGTCCATGCACTCAGAACCCTCCCACCATTCCCCTTGGCAGAACGGCAGCTCTAAACCCAGAATGCCCCCCATCCCCCCAGGGCTGCCACTCTGGTCTCCTGCAAGGCTTCTGGAAAGGCCCGGAGGTTTGGCCACCTTTCCCTTAGGGGGGTGGGTGGAGGCAGGGTCTTCTGGACAGACCACCCACGAGTGCCCTTCTGAACTCCAATACAGGGGACCCAGAGCCAAGAGTCCAGCTGGGGAGAGATTGGTTAGAGTGAAGGTAGAATAACTTAGTGAGAAATTAATTTACATTTGTTCTTGTGTTTGTAGCCCTGCTCCCAGAAGGTAGCATGGCAGGGTGAAGTACCAGGGTGGTCGGCTGGTCTCTGCATTTTGTTTCCCAGAAGCCTAACTTCCTGAGAAGTGGGGAAGGTGAGGGCCAGTGAGTGCCTTCTGGGAGAGTAGTAGAGAGAGAGAGAGACAGAGACAGAGATAGAGACACAGAAAGAGGGGTTGAGGGGGGAGAGAGAGAGAGACGGAATGGACTCCCTGGTAACAAATGGTATCTCTTGGGTAAAGGATGGGAGTTTACCATTAAACACGTAATTAGACAGTTAATGCAATGGTTTAACATTAGACATATAATGAATGTAATTCAGCACGTTAACAAAATAATGGAGAAAGTCATGTGATTATCTAAATATATGCAGAAAAGCACTTTATAAAATCTGAACATCTATTCAGAGTTTAAAATTTTTTTTTTTTTTTTTTTTTTTTTTTTAAAGATTTTTTTTATTTATTCATGAGAGACAGAGAGAGAGGCAGAGGGAGAAGCAGGCTCCCAAGGAGCAGGGAGCCCGATGCGGGACTTGATCCCAGGACCCTGGAATCATGACCTGAGCCGAAGGCAGACGCTCAACCATCTGAGCCACCCAGGCGCCCAAGAGTTTAAAATTTTTTAAAGAAAATTAGGAATAAAAGGGTATCTATAAAACCAAATATGATACTTAATGGTGAAAAGCCAAAGTTTGCCTTTTGGGATCAGGAACAAAACAAAGATGTCCGCTATTACTCCTTTTATTCAACAATGAATTAAGGGTCCAACCAGTGTCTTTAGGCAAGAAAAAGAAACAAGGACTGTAAATGAAGAGATAAAACTGTCCTTTGTAGATAAGAAAATCCGAGATAACCTATGGATAAAGTATTACTATAAGTGAGTCAAGCAAGGTTGATGGATATAGGTTATTGTTCAAAAATCAATTGTATACGCATGACAAACAGTGAAATTAAGAAACTGTTATTTTGGGGCGCCTGGGTGGCTCAGTCATTAAGTGTCTGCCTTCGGCTCAGGTCATGATCCCAGGGTCCTGGGTTCGAGCCCCACATCGGGCTCCCCGCTCAGCGGGAAGCCTGCTTCCCCTTTCACACTCCCCTTGCTTGTGTTCCCTCTCTTGCTGTGTCTCTCTCTGTCAAATAAATAAATAAAATCTTTAAAAAAAAAAAAGAAACTTATTTATAATAACATAAAGTAACCTAATACTGAGGAATAAATGAAAGATGTGTAAGACAGAGGCCTACAAAATACTATTAAGAGAGGGGCACCTGGGTGGCTCAGTTGGTTAAGCAACTGCCTTTGGCTCAGGTCATGATCCTGGGTTCCTGGGATCGAGCCCTGCATTGGGCTCCTTGCTCAGTGAGGAGCCTGCTTCTCCCTCTCCTTCTGCCTGCCACTCTGCCTGCGTGTGTTCTCTCTCTGTCAAATAAATAAATAAATAAATAAATATCTTAAAAAAATACTGTTAAGAGAAGTTTTAAAAGATAGAAATAAATGAAGGAATATACAATATCCATAGATTGAGATACTCAATATATCAAAGGCATCAATTCTCCATTAACTGATCTATACATTTACAGATGCAATGTCAAGGAAAATTCAGCAGGTTTTTTAAAAATAGAAGTTGATAAACTGATTATCACATTTATTTGGAAATGCAAAGGACCAAGTGTCGCCAAGATCATTATGAAGAACTAAGTTGGACAGCTTGCTGTACTAGATATAAAAACTTACTACAGGACAGGGAAAGAAACAACAAATGTTGGAGAGGTTGTGGAGAAAGGGGATCTCTCTTACACTGTTGGTGGGAATGCAAGTTGGTACAGCCACTTTGGAAAACAGTGTGGAGGTGCCTCAAAAATTTAAAAATAGAGCTACCCTATGACCCAGCAATTGCACTCCTGGGTGTTTACCCCAAAGACAGAGATGTAGTGAAAAGAAGGGCCATATGCACCCCAATGTTCATAGCAGCAATGTCCGCAATAGCCAAACTGTGGAAAGAGCCGAGATGCCCTTCAGCAGATGAATGGATAAAGAAGATGTGGTCCATATATACAATGGCATATTACTCAGCCATCAGAAAGGATGAATACCCAACTTTTACATCAACATGGATGGGACTGGAGGAGATTATGCTAAGTGAAATAAGTCAAGCAGAGAAAGTCAATTATCATATGGTTTCACTTATTTGTGGAACATAAGGAATAGCATGGAGGACATTAGGAGAAGGAAGGGAAAAATGAAGGGGGGGATATCGGAGGGGGAGACGAACCATGAGAGACTATGGACTCTGAGAAACAAACAGGGTTTTAGAGGGGAGGGGGGTGAGGGAATGGGTTAGCCCGGTGATGGGTATTAAGGAGGGCACGTACTGCATGGAGCATTGGGTGTTATACAAAAACAGTGGATTGTGGATCACCACATCAGAAACTAATGATGTATTGTATGGTGACTAACATAACATAAAAAAAAAAAAAAAGTTCAAAAAAACCCACAAAACTTACTACAAATCTAAAGTAACTAAGGCAGGGCAGTATTGGTGTAAAGATAAAAAGACCAGTGGATCAGAATAGAGAATCCAGAACAGACCCATATATATATATATATATATATATACGGACGCTTGATTCGTGAGAAAGGTGTCAACTGCCGTGCAGGGCTGGAAGTTGGTCATTTCGATAAATGGACTTGAGCCAATTGACTATCCATACAAAAATAATTAAACTTGGGCGCCTGGGTGGCTCAGTTGGTTAAGCGACTGCCTTCAGCTCAGGTCATGATCCTGGAGTCCCGGGATCGAGTCCCGCATCGGGCTCCCTGCTCGGCGAGGAGTCTGCTTCTCCCTCTGACCCTCCCCCCTCTCATGTACTCTCTCTCATTCTCGCTCTCTCAAATAAATAAATAAATCTTTAAAAAATAATAATAATAATTAAACTTGACTTCTAGCTCATACCATACTCAAAAATATCTTCTTGATCTGTAGGTAGGTAAAGATTTCTTAAAAGGATACGAGAAGCATTAACCATAAAGAAAAGATTGATAACTTAGACTACATTCAGTTAAGAAGTTCTGGTAAAAATCTCATAATGAGGGGCGCCTGGCTGACTCAGCCAGAAGGGCATGCGATTCTTGATCTTGGGGTCATGAGTTCGAGCCCCACATTGGGTGTAGAGATTAGTTAAATAAAAACAATTTTTTTTTTTTTTAAAATCTCACAATGAGAGTGAAGAGAAGGAGCATGTTCAGGAAGTAATAGCAGGATGAGTCCACAGGGATGGTCATTGCTGCACACCCATTAGGACCCTCATGTTGGGGGTCTTCTTGTGAACAGCAGTCTTTAAGCCTGGCAGCCTCAAGGAGGTGGCTCATTTCCTTCTATCCTCCGATGTGTCCTGTTACCGCCACTGAGTGGGGGCAGGGGAAGGAAGCTCAAGGGTATAGCTGTGGGTAGGAAGGCAGGACGGGGTCACCCCAGGCTCAAGAGCTAGGAGCTTCGGAGAATCATTGTGAAGAGCCTGTCTTTTCTAGGGGAGAAAGACCCCATTACGTATGAACTTTTTCCTATTTAGAGAAGTCATCCTAGGAAAGAGAAAAGATATTTGGGGGTCTATTCGAACCACCTCAAACATGTTGAATGTTTGCCTCATTCTTTTGTTTTTTTTTTTTTTTTTTAAAGATTTTATTTATTTATTTGACAGGGAGAGAGAGAGAGAGCAGGAACACAAGCAGAGGGAGTGGGAGAGGGAGAAGCAGACTCCCTGCCAAGCAGGGAGCCCGATGCGGGGCTCAATCCCAGGACCCTGGGATCATGACCTGAGCCAAAGGCAGACGCTTAACCGACTGAGCCACCCAGGCGCCCCTGTTTGCGTCATTTTAAAATTGATCATGCAGTGGGAAAACAGACCTTGGAGGTTACTCTGGCCAAGGGCTTCTAGTCTATCTTCAAAGGCATGAAGTTTATTGTTTTAGCTTTCACATTTGGATCCACAATCCACCTAGAATTAATTTTTGTGTATGGTGTGAGGCAGAGGTCCAGTTTAATTTTTCATATAAATATCCAGTGGACTCAGTGTCATTTACTGAAAAGACCATCTTTCCCCCTGATGCATGGCACTTCAAATTTTTCTGGGAGATTTTTCTTTTGGGAAAAAGAAGGACCCCACCCGTATGGGTGGAGGTCGGGGAGAAGGGCATTTTGCAGAATAGTCAGCCGGAGGGCTTGTCAAAGCTGTGGCTTACCTTTGCTTGAGTCAGTGGAGCCTGTCCACAGTGGGTCCTGTCTGAGCTAAATGCAGCCCCAAAGGCTGCCAGGTCCACAAGGGTAGGGTGCAGACACAGCAGCCTGCTTCTGCTGGAAAACATATGTGGGAGGAAGGCAGAGGACTTTCTGGAGATGCTCTCTCTCTAAAGGGCTAGCAGGAGAAGCTCTTGGTGCCTTGCCCATATCCCTTTGGACTTAAGGTTCAGTTCTGGTACTTGCTTGCAACATTCTATAACAAAACCCTAACTGGTGGCTTCTCTTCTGCATGTGGGAGGGCAGGCCAGATGTGCTAGAAGGCTAATCTCCCGGGAGCAGTCCTCAGGCAATTGCAGATGAGGGCTGGAAGATCAATATCCCAGATTCTCCACCCCTCGGGTGGGAGAGCTCTGAGGTGTATTCTATACGGTCTCCCAGAGCTCTCCAGCAGGGACCTTGTCTCAGGTTCTGCTTCCAGGGGAACCCAAACTAAGACAGGTAGGAAAGAACACTGTATTAGTCAGCCTCGGCCGCCATAACAAAATACCAGAGACGGAGTGGCTTGAACAACAGAAATAGATTTTCTCATAGTTTTGGAAGTTAGAAGTCCCAGATCAAGGTGTCAGCTGATTCAGTTCCTGGTCAGGACTCTTCTCTGGCTTGTAGAGGGACACCTCACTGTATCCTCACATAGTGAAGAGAGAACTCTGGAGTCTCTTCCTCTTCATACAAGGACACACGTTCTATCAGATTACAGCCCCACTCTTCTAACCCTATTTAACCTTAATCACCTCCTTAAAGGCCCTATATACAAATAACACCACATGGAGGGAAGGGTTAGGGCTTCAGTGTATGAGTTTTGGGAGGACACAATTCGGTCTGAAGCAGACATTTAGTCACTGATTTGGTCCTGCCTTCTGTGGATGAGGGGGTGGGCACTGTTGACTCGGATGGTGGCCTGAGCACAGTTTTGAAATCTTTGAGGACAGATCTCACATCTTATTTATAGCAACCACGCACTTGACCCACCCCAGGAACCGGAGTGTGACCACTACCCAGCTACCACCTGCATCCAGTGCAGATTCCGGTTCTGCAGGTGTTCAGCCTTGAGGGGGGAACTGGGCCGTGGGAATTGCTCAGAGCCTGTTTGGAGCAGGGCGTGGGCTGGCAGGCTTTGGGGCTCTGCAACATGGACTGGAAGCAAGAGCTGAGGGGGAGGCCAGGGGAGCACGGAGATGAACAGAAGGCTATCCCTGTCATGGGTCCCAAGTGAGCTGAATCCCAGGTATTGGCCAAGAACACAAGAGAAGGAAGTGAAGGCCTCTGAAGGACATGGAGGGCCCATCTGCTTTGGCAAGTGTATTTTGTCCAGAGGACTGCAGGGCATGGGGCCATGGGTTGCAGAATTTCCAGAGGCCAGAGCCAAGGAGGACCACCAGGAAGAGAGTAAAGCCTGAGGCCTGGAGCTGGATGCTGGGCTCCCTGGACAGTGGGTCAAAAAAGTGGCTTCCAGAGTCAGCTAGCCAGACCTTTGGGATCTAGGGGATGTATCTCAGGGGATGGCAGGGATTCATTCCAGAAGGGGGAGGGACGGTAAATGAGCTTGAAAATCTTGCCTCTTTACTACCCCTCCTCCCAAAATTTAAGACAGGAGAGCCAAAGGTGCCTAGACCTGGGGAGGGGGGTGGTTGGGATTTGCTTGAATAGGCAACCTCAGGACCAAAAGCTGCCCTACCCTGCCCTGCCTTGGCCAGGTGAGGCCTTGTAACCTCCGTTCAGAACGGATCTCACTTCTGAGCCTCTGGGCAACTGAACAGCATTTTGTTTGCACTCTTCTCATTCCCGGGAAGTCCTCTGACAACCCCTGCCTTGGTCCTGGCCAGACAGCCGGGGGACTGAGTCCTCAGTGGCCAGGTTGTGCTCCCAGTCTAAGCTTCTGGGGTGGAGCCCACGTCCTAGGTCCTCAGGCCGACTAGCCTGCCCACCACCCCCAACAGTACCTGAGAGTAGACATGGGGCAGGTAATACTTGCTCAACTCTGGGGCTGTTGAAAAAGCCCAAGGTGCAAGAAGGCTGCACAGGGGCACGGCTGGGAGGGGCCCCAGGAGAGCTGCAGAAGCGCTGAGAAAAGCAGACCCACGCCAAGGAAGCAGGCAAGAGAGGCCAGCTGGTCACCTGCAGCTGTGTTTATTGTTCTGTTTTCTCCAACCTCAGCTGATCGGAATATGAGGCCAGGGGCAGCTAGGCCCATTCCATGGTACCACGGGGCCAGCCGGAGTCATGTGTGTGTGGGGCCGGAGTCCATGAGATAGTCATTGGGAGGAAGACCCAAAATTCAGGGGGCTTGGCATTCTCTCTTCTGCACCCTCCATGCCAAAAGCCCCCGGTGGGATTCATAATGTGGCAAGCATGAGTGTGCAGGCCTCGAAGGGGGTGGCCACGGGGGTTGAGCAGCCGTTGGAAGCTCCATGGGAGCCTGGGCAGGCCTCCTGAGGCTGCTGGGCACCACCCCTTGCCCTGGAGAGTGGTCGGGATGCTGGGCCAGCTGAGATGGGTCAGACACAAACAGGACCTCCCCAGGCCACTTCTCCCTGAGCTGTCCTCTTTCCCACGGTCCCCATCCCCTGCTCCTGTCGCCTGATGGTCTGGTCTGCACAAGGTCCATCTCTTCCAGAGGAACTGACCCAGTGAGGAAAGCCCAGCATCCCGGTACCTCCCCGGGAGGCTCTCCTGCCAAAAGCATCAGCACAGTGCTAGGGCTTCCGACCAGCCCCGAGAAAGGGAGGTGAGAGAAGCCCGGGGGGCTGGAGGCCTCAAGCACAAGGAGGCCTATTCAGGCCTTTGGGTGGATGTCTGCCCGAAGCCCTGGGTCCACATCTCTCTGTGCTGCCGTCCAGGACATGAGTGTATAGCCCAGAGGAACCTCCAGTCCGGGCTCAGTGGGGGCAACACCTGCAGACCTGGTGGGGAGAGGGAGAGAAGAAGGTCCTGGAAAAAGGCTGGCTGCAAGGGGACAGGAAACCCCTTCTCTCCACCTTTTCAGCTTGGGCCATTGTGGGTCGGGGGCAGGAGGGGGCTGGCTGTGTGGTCCTGACAGCTGTCTAGATGGCCCCTGGAGAGGGAGACTCGGACCCCAGGGCCCCATCCTTGCTCAAGTGTTTTGTAGAGTCTATGCAGGGCCAGGGAAGGAAGCAAGGCCCAGCCGGAGACCTACCGTGATTAGGAGTACGCCAGGCCCTGAAGCCCCCGGGCTGAAGAGTGGAACTTGTCGGAATCCTCAAAAGGCTGGTCTGTGGTAGGCAAAGAGAAGAACCATAAGCTACGTGTGGCCTGGGGACCTTATCTGCCTGTGTGCCTCTGGGCTGGGGACAGCACGCAGGGCATACGGCCCTTCCTGAGGGCAGAGCTACGGAGAACCTGGCAGGTGCTCAGCCGCTCCTGGTCCTGGCCTGGTGGGCACCGCCGACAGTTAGGTGAGGTGTGCCCCTCAGGCCTCTTAGGAGGTGCGGCCCCAGGTCCTCGCCTGTCTCACTGCCTCAATCGAAAAAGATGACTCTGGGCTCCTCTTCCCAGCCCTGCTTCCACCACAGGGTCTGTGCCAAGGTGAGGAAACAGAGTGCCAGCTCAGAAAGGAGGTCAGCCTCTTGGAGTACGGACCCCTCCCGTGGCAGTGGCCTGTCTCCCTCCCAGACGTCCACGACATTCACCACTTCCATCATCCTCTCCCCCGCCGAAACCCCCGCCTCCACGGCTTCTCTCTGCTGGTGGGAGAAATCGGTGGCCCTCTGCTCCCCAAAACTCACATTTTAAGCTCCAGACACACTTGGGTTAAGAAAAATTATCCAAAACTTGGAAACAAGGCAAAAAAGAAAAAACAAAACAAAAAAAAGCCCGTGTGCCCTTTGAAATCATCCTAGAGCATTATCTAATGAGCCTGCCCTGAGTCATCTTATTCCAGGGGGATGTGATCCCTGACTCACTCTATACTACTGGCTAGGACCCAGGCTTTGTTAAGTTGAATGTTGACTTGAAGGAGATTGATAACTGACAAATGACAACCATTTCACTAATGGCACATGGTAAGGGTGACATCGTCTCGATTCCACATCTGTAAATATGGGGGAGGGAGGCTGGGCTAAACCTCATCTAAAGTCAGTCCCCTTCCATCCGCTGAGTGACCCAGTCCCTCACAGTGGTGCGTGCTACCCTCCGGTGGATGCTGGGAGGCCCAGGTCAAAGGCCTGCAGCCTGTGTGCGGTTTCTCCAGCTCTGAGTGTGGGGTCTTTGCTCTGGGCTCAAGCAGGTGGGGATGGGGCCTTGGAGGGGTTTCCAGACCTTCTCCAACTGGGATTCGAGTCTTCTCCATGGTCAAGTGGCCAACTGACAGTACTCAGAGTGGTGACCACCCCAAGCGGTGGGGTCCAGGGAAATGGGATCCAGATGGACCTCCTGGGACGCCGGCAGAGCTCCCTGCTCTACACCCTCCAGGGATACCTGGCCAACCAGCACGAGGCTCTGGTGAGATGTGGACGGGGTGAGTGCCGGAAGCCTAGCTGCCCCACCAGGCCATAGCGGGGCAGCACGGGTCACCCACCTGCAAGTCCCTCTCCATGGGCTCTCGGGCAGGCCTGGGGTGGGGAGCTGGGTGGGCGCAGCACGGGGGCGAAGGCGCTCCTCTGTTTGACAGCGGAGATCATGTTGACAGGCGAGAAGGAGAAGACGCTGGTGGTGGGGGCAGCGGCCGGGAGGGACATGGAGGAGGCAGCGGCCAGCGGGGGGCTAGAGGGCATGACTCCGGGGCGGGGCGGGGAGGGGCAGGCGTAGCAGGGAAGGCGGTGGGAGACACAACAGGGAGACAGCACCAGAGTGAGCAGCTCGGTTGGGGCCCTGGCACGGGCAGTGGGCCCCAGGTGGGCTGCCGACCCAGGCACCAGGCCCAGACCTCACTAGGGGGCTGCTGTGACGGTCCTGGGGAGACCAATACCGGGCAGGGGCTGGAGGCAGGCTAGGAGTCCCTGGGGTCCTGGGCCAGCACTTGTCTTTCGGGGAGGTTCTAAAGACCCTTTCTTGGGGCTGGAAACGAGAGGCCAGACTAGGTCAAAATCAAAGCAAAACCAGAACACTGAACAAAACCAAATATTGGGAGGTGTCCCCAAAGATGAAAGATGTGGAAGAGATGGGATAGAATAGGAATAGATCAGGATTCCTGCTGAAAGCCAGTGAGATTCTGAGATGCTAAGGAACATTCGTGGGCCTTGGGGTACCAAGGTTAGAGTCAAAGATCAGGGTTCATAGCAGAGCTGGGGCAAGAGGTCAGGGATGTTTTGGGGGGTGCACACAGATTCCTGTTATAGGCCTCTCTGCCCAGGATCTCAACTCACACAAGTACCCTAACTTCCTCCACACATATGTTTCCCTTACCGACCCCAGCCCCACCTGCCCCCACTGGGCACTTTGTTCTTTGCCAGCTTAATACAGGTCCTGTCACCCTAGCCAGGGCCTGGAGGCCTCCTATATCTCCCTCCTCCGGCCGGTCAATTTTAAACAAAAACACAGAGATCCACATCGTTGCATCTTCCTGTTCGAGACCTCCGGGCCATCCAGGGCTGTGCATTGCTCTCCTGGGAATGGCCAGGGAGCCTCCAGCACACAGGCTCTGGCTGCCCCTCCTTCCTGCAGCCTCCTCTCTTGGGGGCTTCGGGCACCTCTGGATCCTCCTTTCTACATTTTCATCTAACTCCGACTCCCTGCCTCTCTCTTCTGAATATCAATAAAGTTGTGATTTGAGTGTTGTCCAAGCAGCCTGCATGGGGTGGGGGTGGGGGCTTCCTGAAAGAAACCAATAGCTTGAGAAGGCTGCCTTTGGCATCAGAGCACCCCCCGTCCCCCTTTGATAAAGTGATGCCTTCAACAGCTACCCCTGTTCCAAATGTCCTCAGCCTCATGGAGCACCATCTCCTTAAGACAGTGCTCACGGCTAGTTGATGAGGTCCATGGAGCTCCGTGGAGGGCTTGAGACGAATGCCAGAAAATGTACTGTATCTCCCAAGGCTGGAAGCTCACAGCCACATATTGTAGCTTGGGTAGTACTGGGATTTGTGGGTCAAACTGGGAGTTGCTGGTGGCCAAAGCAGAAGACCAAGGGGAGGCCCAAGCAGACAGCCCCAGACCCTCTGGCTGGGGCAGTTCTGGATGTCATTTCAGGCATGTCCTGGCAAACTCAATGAGAATGACCCAGGGAATGGGGTGGGGACCTGGGTAAGACCTGGTCATGAGATGGGACTGACCCTTAGGCAAGTCCAGGGTGTTCCCAGCTGATGCTGGAAGCAGGGCTCAAGCTGCTCTAGAATTCTTGATCCTCTGGCTGAATGGGGAGATCCCAGATGGGGTGGCTTCTGCCCCCTGGGGCAGTATGTTCCCCACTTCTGACTGCACTCTGTGTGTGTGTGTGTGTGTGTGTGTGTGTGTGTGTGTGGTGGAGGAGAGGAACTGGTAGTCCAGACCCTACCAGTTTAAAATTCAAGGGGGCACCCCGACAGTCTTTAAGAATACTGTCCCAGATCTGAAGGAAGTGGGAGAAGTGGAGCCTGGCCTGAGCAGAGGGCCAGGAGACACAGGGCTTTAGGTACCGACAGCAGAGGTTCATGGCTTATGTAAACATGGGCATATGGGGCTTTGGGTCCCAGAAGCTGAGCCCAGGCCACCAGGAGAGAGTCAGGCTCAAACCCACAGCCAGAAAGAGTAGTACCTAGGATGTGAAATCACACGCTCTTTCTAAGTCTGGGCACTTCATGCACAGTGGCGGCTTCAGATCAGGGAACAACCCCAGGCAGGGTGATACTGACCCCATTTTACAGAGAGGAAACTGAAGTTGAAAGAAATACAGTAACTTGCTGAATGTCAGCCAGCTCCTGATTTGGACTTTCACACCCTGAATCCAGCTGCCTGACCACACAGACTTCGCCTGCTCTTCCCGAGCTGATTGCAGGGAGCCACATCTCTCCTCCGACCCGTTTTTCAGACCCGTAGAAGCCCATTTGGCCTGAGCCATTAGTTCCCTAGGGCTTCCGGCAGGGGGCACTAGCCTCCCCCCAAAGTCCTGGCGTAAGATGGAAAGGTGGCGGTCCGTCGGGTTTCAGCCGGCTGTCCCCCCGTTAACGCCCCTCTCAGGAGGAGGGGAGGGCTAGAAACGAGGTGTGCAGCTGAAATCCGCAAAGAGACTAAAGGCGCGAGAACTGCCCCGGCCCCAGGGCCCCGGGCGCCGCCGAGGGGTGGGGTCGAGGGGCGGGCGTCCAACGGCAGAGACAGGTCACACGCGGAGAGGGCTGGCCGGGCTCCGGAGGGCCAGGCCAGGGTCGACCGTGGTGAGACGGTCGCCGGAAGCCCCCACCCGCCCTGGGCTGGGAGGGGGCAGGGCTGAGCCCCATGCAGCTCCCCGGGCCGGGGACACTCACTGGCGAAGGGCGAGGTGGCCGTGGAGCCATTGAGGAAGCTAGGGGACCCGGGCACGCCGAGGCCGGTCACGCCCGGCGCCCCGTAGCCGCCGAGGCCGGCGCCGAGGCCGCTGCCGTAGCTGCTCTGCTGCGAGCCGGGGCTGGGCGCGAACCCGCGCGGGGACGCGCTGCCGCAGCTGCGCGCGTAGCCTGCGAGAGAGGGCGGTCAGGCGCGCAGCGCGGGCGGGCGCCGGCGGGGGGCGCTGCGCGCAGGGGGCGGCGGGACGCACCCGGCTCCGGGCCCGGCGTGGCGTCCCCGACGGCGATGGCCAGCGGGCTGCTGAAGGCGTTGATGCCCACGACGGCGGGGTGCGGGTGGCTCGGGGCCAGGGGTCCGAGCGGCGCGGGCGCGCGGGGGGCGCTGTACAGAGCCTCGGCCACGTCCGCCGCGCGCTTCAGGAGGAGCTCCTGCGAAGACAAGAGCGGGGCACGGCCGGGGCAGCCGCAGGCGCCGGGAGGGGGACAGCCCCCGGCCTGGCGGCGCGAGGAGGCGGGCGGAGGCGCCATACCTGGTTACTGCTGGGCACTCCGTACAGGGCCTCCGCCAAGTCGGCCGCCCGCTTCAACAGCACTTCCTGGGGGCGGGGGAGGACACAGCGGGACGGAGGGCCAGCCCCTGGGGGCGGCCGAGCGGCCGGACGTCTCCCCCGCCCGCCCCCGGTCCACGGGTCACCCTCATCCCCGGTCCCTGCGCCCCTCTGGGTACCTTGGGCAGCCTCTCGGGATCTCCGGGGTGTCTGGGGATGGCTTTCTGTAGCCTCTGGAATCCGTAGTCGATGGTGGGCTCATTCAGGGCTGGGGAGAAGGGCGGCGTTTGGAGGACCCCCTCCCAGCGCCCGCCGCAGGGCCAAGCCCGCCAGCAACCAGCGAGGGAGCCTCGCTGCAGACCCCCTCCACCCAGCCCAGCCCAAAACTCCGGGCACACGGGTCAGCGAGGTTCGGTTCGCGGAGTGTCCTCAGTTCCTTTCTTTGCTCATTCATTCAACAAATATTTACTGAGCCGGGCCCTGTGCCAGGTGCTTGGTATTAACACACAAGCACTCTACCATCCCATCTGTGATTCGAAAAAAGGCAACTGTATAGAGTTGTTAGCTTCTATATTCCTAGGGGCAGGACTGGAGGGAGAGTTTCCTGTCTGCATTATCAGGAGTAACATATCAATTACAAAAGTTAAAAACTCCAACAGTCTCCATTTATCAGAGCTCAGGTGGACTCTCAGCAGCATCTGATTGTTAGAAGTTTGCGTGTGCCCCCGGGGAAGGGACTGGCCCACATCCAGGGCTCTGCAGGCTAGGCGGCAGACTCCTGACTACGCACCCCATGACCTCCTCCTCCGGCCTGGCCTGGACCAACTCACAAAGCCTCAAAGCCCTACCCACTTTCTTCAGGTCCAACTCCAGGTTTAGTGAATTTCCTTCCGTTTCCCCCGACATGTAAAGCACTCATTCCGAGGTTTTTGCATTTGCCATTCCTTCTCCAGGACTGCCTTTCCTTCCCCAGCTCTACCTCCCTAATCATCCAAGCAGTCTTAGCTTAGTCCAGTTAAGCCCACACTGCCTCCTAGAGGTCGCTCCCTCCCCTCCACCTGTAACTTCACCCACCTCACATTTTGTTCCCAGCTACGGCCACCCCCACCCCCTTTCCCCTTAGACTGTAACTCCCTAGCAGTAAGTTAGGATCGCTACCGAGTGTCCGGAGCGGTGCAGGGAAGGGCTAGGAGATTATCTTCGGAGAGGAGAACGGGGAGAAGTGGGTGGCTGCGGCAGGGCAGGAGGAGGAAGGTGGAGAAGGTCCTGGCCAGTGGTCAAATTAGAGCCGGGCTGGGGGATTCTACACTCCTGTCTTGTGTTAACTTCTTGCCCTGGCTTCCTGCAAGGGCTGTGTGTGTGTGTGTGTGTGTGTGTGCAAGGGGTGTGTGTGCGTGTGTGTGTGTTTATGCCCACACAGAGGGAAGACTGGGGTGGCTTGGGGAACAAAGAGACCGAGGGTAGATTAGGGAGCATCGAGTCTATTTTGGGGAACCTTTGAAATAGAGGTGCCAGCTGGAGATATTCTAGACCCCGGGGAGTGTGTGTGTGTGTGTGGGGGGGGTGCAGTGCCCAGGAGAGGAGGGCCTAGGCAGGGAGAAAGTTCCAGCAGGGCTGAGACTCCGAGCCTGGGAGGGGATTGAGCAGTCAGGCCAAAGAGGGAAACTGAGAAGCTCTGCGAAGGAAGGTCCCGCGCGAGAAGGGGTCAAGGGGTTCCGGTGGGGAGGAGGCGGAGCAGCCGCTTAGCGGGCGTGGCCGCAGCTTAGATTTTGGCTAACTCAGAGACCCGGGCTCTGGTGCACGCGGGGAGGGGGGACGGGGGGGTCGGGGACGGGCCTCCCTCCAGCAACCCTAGGCCTCTCTGCCCCCACCCTCTGTCCCCCGCCTGACTCCTTACCTGTGTAGACAAAACGGCCGGGGGCTCCCTTGCAAAATTGCTTGGACTTGTAGGACAGGGTCACCTCCACCACCCCGGGAATGTGCCGCGGGGGCGTCTGAACCCGTATGGCGTGGGGCGTGATGAGCTGCGAGGGGAGAGGGGAGGCCTGCGGGTTCCAGCCCGGGGCGAGGGGAGGGCCCAGCCGCGAGGCCCCGAGGGAGACTGGCGGGGGTGGCCCACCTCGCTCCACACGAGCACGTTCCCGAACACGACCTGCAACCCGTCGAAGAAATTGTCGCCGATGACAATGACGGTGGCGCCTCCTGTGGTCCAGCCCTCCCCGGGGCTGATGGCCTTGATACAGGGGGTGGCAGCTGGGAGGCAGGAGAGGAGACAGGTCAGGGGCCTGCGCCAAGGTGGGGCTGGGGGCTGGCTGGGCCCGGGCCCGGGGTCCTGACCTTCAGAGGGGTCCAGGCGGCGCGCCCTGCGACCATGCTTGGAGTTGTTGTGCACAAACATGTTGTCAGACACGGCCAGCACGTGTCCGTCCACGCTCACCGTGGTGGACACCACCACCTGCAAGGAGAGCAGAGGCCCGCCTGGCTGAAGCCCTCAGGGGCTCCCTGCAGGGGACTGTGCGGGCAATTTGCAACTTGGCCAGGGTGGCTGGAGGCTGGAGCTCAGAGTCATGGGCATGGGAAAGAGCCTCCCCCAGGGGCTGAGCTGGTAGAAAGGGGGGAGCGGGCAGCTAGGTCAGGTGACAGCCCAGATGGGCTATCTCTGGCTGCCCAGGGGAAGTGACCCCCAGGAACTAGAAAAATCAAGAGCCCTGAAAAAGTCTCTGTCTCCTTGGGCAGAATGGCTACTGTTTTGGGGCACACATGCACCCCGGGCTGAATCCCTGGGGCTCCAAGGCAGGAATGTGTTTTAGGCAAGCGGGAGTGAGAGTTTTGACTAAGGGGGGAGGCAGCATCAGCCTGAGGAACCATGAGCAGGAGCCCCCGCCCTTGGGAGGAACTGGGGCTACCTCCTTCTCTCCCTCCCACCCTTCACTGAGAGGGGTGTGCAGGTTGGGGATGTACTAAGGGCAGCTGCTCTCTGCTTCAGGCTATGCAAATTAGCTGGGTCGTTAATCATGTAAAAATGTCACAATTAGCATCTCCTTAAGTGGGACTCTAATGAAGCCTCCCTTGGCAGCCAGCATAAGTTGAGACGGAGCTGCCCCACCCCCAGCAGGCACCGGGCCCTAAAGCACAGGGCTGGGCAGAGATCTGCCTAGGGGCTTTCCCCGGGGTGGCAGGACCACAGCCTTCCCCACCCAGCCCATCAGGAAGGGGTGGGTTTGCAAGGGGACCCCTCTCCCAGACCCACCTGGAAGCGGCGCATGTCTCGGGGATTCCCTGCATTCTTTAGGCAGTTCTGGTTGCACTTGAGGAAGAATTTGAGGAAGAACCTGAAAGGGTGTGGTAGGTGGGCTCAAGGGCTGGGGTAGGGGGTCTGGAAATGGATGAAGAGCCAACTGGTCCCTTCCATGCCCCTTCCCAGCGGGGTTACTCCCCCCCCACCTGCTCACACAAGGCACATAACCCCTATTCCCACCACCAACTGCGTACATACATAATGCCTGATACACACCGAGTAGACCCTTCCCAACTAAGTCACAACACAGAATATCCACCCCCGCCCCCAGTGTAGGATCGCACAGTGCTTATTTATCCCACAAAGCATATACCCATCACACCCACCCAAAGGACAGTCCCCATAGATACTATGTCCGTTATATATACACTATATATACCAATTACTCATGAGTTATACCCAGCACAAAATGTGTATGCCATATGCAGTATGCACTCACACTTACTCGTAAACTTATCCCACACCACGTATATATGTCATACTGTATGTGCATCCACATCACACAGCAGATCCCTCCTCCCGAGTATACTATCCCGCACACCATGCATACTCATTATAATACATCCATTACACATACCGTATATGCCTATGTACTATCACTCACAAAATGCAGCCATCACACACAGCGTATACCCACTACACTCAGGGTACACACTTCACAGAGCATATATCATACATATTCCACATACAGCCTGTAGTCATCATACACATACGGTATACTACTCCCACACAAAGTCTGTACCCATCATGTGCAGCATATGCCCATCCTATACCATATATGCACGGAAAGAGTGTATCTATTAACGTATCCTGTATGTCGTATACGATTACCCGAAATGCAGTCATTGCAAATGCCATAGAGTCATCACAAACTGCAAGCAGATCACCCTTCCTCCTTTGCAGCAGATCCCCCCACCCCCCGACCAACAAATCCCTTTTGCACACAGATCTCCCTCACACAGAGCAGACTCCCTGCCACGGCACACCCCACCCAAACAGATCTCCCGTGCACGTATTCTACATGCGTTACACACACAGCGACAACCTCATCAGACAGAGCCTATATCCATCACACACACGTGGTGTACCTGTCAGACACGCCGGACAGATGCACGTTGAATAGCTTCTTTTTCTCATACAGGAGTTGGAAAAAAGCACAGTCTATGCAGTGATGAGACTGGTTTTTAGACAAACACATGAGACCTTGGTCCCCCAGTCCTTCTAGGCAGTTGGCTAGGATGCTGGGGCCTGAGCCTTGCCAGCCACCAGGGACGTAACCAAGGATAATACTCTGGATTTGTGCTCTTAGTGAACTCAAAATACTATCGACATCTGCCCTAGCCCCGACAGGACCCTGAGAGCATCCGGGAAGATGCCCTTTACAAACTACGGCATGCAGGGCTAACGTCTGCAGGGGTCGGGGTCCTGGCACGTGGCCCGCCTCCTGGGCCATTCCATGAGCTCTGCCAGTGTGCGTCCTCATTTTACCACCACCCCCTGGTTTTGAACCCCAAATCTGAATATCCAACTTAACTCCCTAGAGTTGCCTCCAAAGCCTGCAAGCATGAACTTCACATTCAGATGAAGATTTGTCACAGGTTCTAAAAGCAAGTTCCCAAAGAGGAGGTCCCCACGTGTTGGTAGGGGTGGGCACCACCCCTGGAATGAGGCGTCCCAAGGGGCAGCCCCTCATTAGGAGCTGGAACCAGTCATTTTCCTAGAGATGTGGCCTCTTGTCCACACTGCTGACACATGACCACCTGTCATATCCCCCCACGCAGTGAATACCCTTCTGGGAACCCCCTTCATTTTCCTTTCTATAGGGACATTACATCCACACACATTTCCCTCCACAGTGAACACCCGCCCCCGATGCATGTAGTGTAGTGTAGACCTCCTAAACAGCCCTACAGAGGAGCATTCTGGGATGCAGGGGTCTCACATGACCCCAAACAGGGCACACCCACCATGTAGACCCTCCGCATTCACCCCTACTGGATACACTGCAGTGCAGACAGCTTATATGCCCCCAAACAGTAGTCACCCCAGTGTAGATGCGCTATATACCCATAAGGTCACCCCAAAGTGCAGTCACCTTAAGTGCCCCCAAACAGCAGGCCTGCTCAGTACAGACACTCCATTTATCTCACGTAATCTGCCATAGTGCTATCTCCTATATTCCTGTGAGACGCCTCATGGTGTCACCCGTGTCCGCAGCAACCACCTTATGCGTGCCCCACATTTACATGACATAAAGCGTAGACACCCTCATCACGCGTGGTGCAGACCACTTCACTTAAATTCCACATTCATGGGCTCAGTCCTTTCCAAGGCGCTAGAAGGAGGAGGGCAGAGGTCAGGAAAGGAACAGTCCCTGTCCTGACGGGGATTAAGGCTAGCCCTTGGATATCACTGGTGATGCAAGCATGAGTGTCCCCACGGTGACATGCGCTTCCCTTACATCCACACACATGCCCACTGCACCGAACCCCACTCCCAAACCTACAGAGTCCAGAAGAAGGGTTCCTGAGATAGGGCCCGAGATGTGGGCTCCAGCCCACGTGCTGACTCACTTTGTGGCATCTCTAACCTCCATCTCCATCCACCAGGAGAACCGGGAGAGCAGCTGCTGATGGTTACTGAGGCGCATTCCAGGGACAGCTTCTGGGACACCCTCTATTTCCGACCTCCCATGACCTCACTGCTGTTTCCTGAGCGGCCTGGCCCCTCTGCCCCCGGGGAGCCCCCTCAGCCTTTCCTCAGCACGTCTTCCCACCCTTTCTCTTTCCAGTATCACTCACTTCCAGAAATAAGTCATGGGTGGTATTTGTCCTGGGTCTACACCGGTTCCCACTACTTGTCTGACCAGCCTTTTCTGGCCATTCTAGACTTCAGGGACTGCCCCTCCCTGGGAGCCCCAGGGCCCGGCCTACACCTCCATCTCGGTGGACCTGCCCCAGAACATCCCTGTTTTTAAGCCTGGTGCCGAGTGGTGTTGAGGAAGAAGCGGCCACACAAAGCCTGGGCCATCCCTGCGGGTGTCAACGGTTAGTCCGCTATCTCCTCCCCCCGAACTTCTAGCTCAGAGCCGCACCCAGTCAACACCAGCGATCGTGGAGCTGCTGATTCTCACCCCCTGCCAACTGGTGGTCCGCGAGGCTGCTCCCAGCCAGCCAGGGCTGAGCCAAAGCCAACAGTCCACAGAGAGCCTGCTGCTACCGCGGTGTAGCCCTGAGCCCGCACCAGCCTCAGGGGCGTTAAGAAAAATTACCCGCAAGTTGAAAACAAGGCAAAATGCTGACTAGGCGTCCTTTCAAAGTCATCCTGGAACAGTGGTTTTCGAAGTGTGCCACCTGGCTCAGCAGCAGCAGCAGCATCACCTGGGAACCTGCTAGAAGTGCAGAATTTCAGGCCCCACCCTGACCCACTGAGATGCTTCAGGTGCGGCCCAGCCATCTGTGTTTGCATAAGGCTTCCAGGTGATTCTGATGCCTCCTAAAATTTGAGAGGCACTGATCGAGAGCTACACTATCCGATCCGGCAGCCACTAGCCCCGCGAGACATTGAGCCTTTGCGATGTGGTTTGAATGGAGACGTAAGTATAAAATACACACCGAATTTCAATGACTTACTTAGAAAAAAAACCACTGAATGTAAAATAGCTGACTAGTAACACTGTTGTATTGGTTACACATTGAAATAATATTTTAGATATATTGGATTAAATAAAATACATTGTCACAATTAATGCTACCAGTTCCTTTTCTTGTTTTAAAAATGTGGCTACTAGGGGCACCCGGGTGGTTCAGTCTTTAAGCGTCTGCCTTCGGCTCAGGTCATGATCCCAGGGTCCTGGCATGGAGCCCCACATTGGGCTCCCTGCTAAGTGGGGAGCCTGCTTCTCCCTCTCCCACTCCCCCTGCTTGTGTTCCCTCTCTCGCTGTGTCTCTCTCTGTCAAATAAATAAAATCTTTAAAAAAAATGTGGCTACTAGTGAAAATTTAAAATGACATTTGTGGCTTGCATTACATTTATATTGGACAGTGCTGCTCTCGAGTGTTAACAAAGCCACCTAAGTGTTACCTAATTCTCCTAGGGGAACGTAACTTTGACTTGTATTTGCTATTGATTGGGACCTAGACTCTATAAAGGTGGTGCTAATTTGCAGGCAAATGATAAGATGTAAATGATTTTTATTGGGAGAAGTAAATAATTTGTTTGGTAGAGAAATTTGCCCTAAAGTTTGTATTTGTATCGTTCTATGGACATTAACGAGCTTTGTCGGTAACTCGGCAATTGTTTGGCTTTTTTTAGGATTTCATTTATTTATCTGAGAGAGAGAGAGAGATGGCAAGAGAGAGCACAGGCAGGGAGGAGAGGGAGAAGCAGTTTCCCTGTGAGCAGGAAGCCCGACATGGGGCTCAATCCCAGGACCCTGAGATCATGACCTGAGCCGAAGGCAGACGCTTAACCACTTAACCAACTGAGCCACCCAGGTGGCCCCTAACTTGGCAATTGTATTCCAGTGGTTTTTTGTTTGTTTGTTTTACATACCCCCATTTCTTCTCCCTTCCTCCTTCCCTGGAAAGAACCTGGCAGGGTCTGGGTAAGTGAGGACCAAGTCTGGGGCCCGAGATATCCCACAGGTACCTGAGGCAGGAGACTGCATGTGCACTTGGTTGAGAGGCTGTGAAGCCTTGCTTGTCACCGGGGAAGCACCCACCAGCCAAGCCTGGATAAGCCTCGGGGAGGGGCATTTTCTGAGCAGCTCCCCACCATGAGGCCGGAAGTGAGCCTGGGGGAACCCCTTTTCCCTGGCTGGTCTGGGGGGGGGGGGGGGGGGGGGGGGGGAGGAAGGGGAAGCAAGACCAGGCCAAGTGCACAGCCCTGGCTGACCTGAGTATCCCCAAGGAGAGTGAGCATTTTAGGATGCTCTCTGGGTCAGTGTAGGACTTGTGCCCAGAGCCAGCCCCACTATGGCCATGAGGCTCTAAGAGGGCACGTCTCCTCATCTGGGCCTCACAGGAAGAGGAGCAAGAGAGAGGTGAAGTCCCAGGACCTGCCATTAGGCCATTAGAATTACTATAAGAAAAATACCAAAAATACAAGAATGAGTTACAAATAAAATACAAAACTACACACACACACACGGAAGTAAAAAGTGATCCAGGTCTAATCTCTCAAGCACTTAGCAAGAGCCTGGAACTCTGTTGAGCTCATCGTTGGCATTACCTTGTTTAATCCTCTCATACCCCTGAGGTGGTGTAGGTCTGTGATCATTCCCACTTTACAGATGAGGAAACCAAGGATAAGCAAGAATAAACTACAAAGTCACAGTAAACGCCAAAGTCTGGATACGAGCTTGGGACTCTATGAACCACCGATATTGACAAGAGTCATGGAAAATTCCCTCTAAATGGGGCTCTCAGAGTCCAACCCTTCCCCAGCCATGAGGCTGGCAAGCAAGCCTCCTTCAAAAGGAGCTCTGGGAGGCAGGCTGCACAGGGACATGTTTAGCCATTTCGTGGTGATATCCTCAAGGTCACAAATTCAGCAAGGTTGCAAAGGAGCCTCAGGTCCCCTTGCTCCTAATTGGAGGCCTTTGGCTGTTTTGACCGCGCTCTCAGTCCGAGAAGGTGTTCAGGATTAAAGACTAGAGCACAAGATGAGCCAAGAATTGATCATTGTTGAAATTCAGTGAAGGGTACTGGTGGGTTCATTATTCTCTTCTGGCCTAGATGTTCAACATTCTCCATTATAAAAAGTTTAATAAAAGACCAGAGGAAGCGCTGTGGACAGTGGTCATCCAGCTAATAGGGCAATTCAAGGGTGGTAGTTAGGCATCGTGACCCGGGCCCTTATGATTTAAGTGAAAGGTAAGAGCAGTTCGCTTGCACACCTGCCTCACCACATCCTGAACGTAGCTTAGCCTTCCTCGTCGTTCCTATAAATGCTTTCTTTTCCTCCCTGTAAAAACAACTCTAGATGAAATTAAAATGAACCTTCCTTGTCAATGGAATAATCCCTGCCAAGGAAGCAAATGTTGGATTGAATGTGACTCTGGTGCAAACATCTGATGTATATATAACTTCTCAGGGGTGACACCACTGCATAAGGAGAGCTCCCCAGCCCAGTGCTTTCCTCAGAAGCGACTCCGTAGATAAAGGAACATGTGGCAGTGAGTGATGTGAGTCCACTCGCAAACTCTGGGTTCTCAGGGGTGGAAAGCAGTGTCCAGGTACCAGAGGGTGGGTGGGTGCCTGCTGGATTCCCTGACCCCCCGCTGCTGTGAGCATTGGCTACTCTTTGGCTCACAGCTGCCCCCACTACCCTCAAGTTATCCTCAGGCAGAAGCATATGCTCCTCACCAGCAGCCCCCAGCCAAAGACAGATGACATTACTTGGAGGACCAACTCCCTGTGCTTTTCATATTCCAGAACTCCCCAAGGGCTCAGGCTGGTGCCAGACTCCAGACTCCAGTCTCCTTGCTAAGCTTCTCCTGTGGATGCTGTTCCCTTCTTTTTCTCCCCAGAGCTCTCCTCCAATAAACCCCTTTCACAAGCACCCCCATCTCCAGCTCTGCTTCTAGGAATCTCATCCTAAGATACCAGGTCACACAGCTTTGCACCACCTTTGCCCTCCACACATCCCATGAGAGACTCCCTTCGAGTGGGAATCATGTTCCCCCTTCCAGAGAGAAAGCTGTTAGTAATGTCTAGATTACAAGCGCTGTCCGAGAGAGCTTTTCCCAAAATGATATCCACTAGCCACATGTAGCTACTGAGCACCTGACATGTGGTCAGTGTGACTGAGAAACTGTTTTCAATTTTGTTTCATCTTTTTTTTTTTAGGATTTTATTTATTTATTTGACAGAGAGAGAGAGCAAGCGCACAAGCAGGGGGAGTGGCAGGCAGAGGGAGAGGGAGAAGCAGGCTCCCCGCTGAGCAGGGAGCCCGATGCGGCGCTCGATCCCGGGACTCCAGGATCATGACCTGAGCCAAAGGCAGTCACTTAACTAACTGAGCCACCCAGGCACCCTCAATTTTGTTTCATCTTAATGTATTTACTTTTATTGTTTTTTTTTTTAAGATTTTATTTTTGAGTAATCTCTACACCTGACATGGGACTTGAACTCATAACCCTGAGATCAAGAGTTCCACGCTCCACTGAGAGCCAGCCAGGCTCTCATTTTATTGAGAGCCACTGTTTCATTTTAATTTAAACTGAGATAGTCACATGTGGCTCATGGCTACCGACCATATTGGACAGTACAGATCAAGAAAGAGGAAGTGATGGGAATGGATACATGGGTTGGGGCAGGGTGTTCCAAACAAGTGTCCCGTGACTACCTTGGGAGAGAAAGCAGATTGGGAGCAAAGTGTAGAATAAAACTGGATATTTATTTCTAAGTCCACAGCTCACATTACAGCCTGGGATGGGGAACTGGGGCCGGGAGAATCCTCTGCTAATTTTGACTCCAAAGGCCTTGCTTTTGAGCTCATGAGCCTCCGAAGAAACAGAACATCTTCCGGGGCAGGGTCTGTGCCCTGTTGTCACTGTCTGCAGCTCCCTGCCCCCAGCTCAAGGGCAGAGGAGGATCCAAATGGCTGGACCATTCTTTCCCTCATTCATTCAACACACCCATTGAAAAAGATGTATTTAACACCTTACGCGTTTCAGGCAGTACAATCTAGAGGTGAACAAGGTCTTAAGGAAATTACAATCCAGCAGGAAAGAGAGAAACCTAAAGTCCAGTCAGCACGATAGAGTGGTGGACCCAGCTGTGTAAGCTGCCCAGCGTAAGTGCGCCAGCCACAGGAGACAGGAGACAGGAGACAGGAGACAGGAGACATGAGGGTTCCTACAGGTGTTTGGGGCCTTGAAAGACCAGGGGCATTTTCCCTGAAAGAGGAGTAAGAGGAGGGGCCCTTCACGCAAAGGGAATAAATAGTCCTGTCAAAGAGCCTGGGGGCATGCATGGCACACTTTCCCGGTGGCACCTGACAAGACGGAGCAGGAGAGCTGTGGACCAGGGTCTGGGGGTTTGGCACCAAATCCTGTGGGATCTGGAATCCGTGGGTGATGGGGAGTCAGCAGAGGGCGCCTTATTGGCTGTGTCATCTGGAAGCATTCTGCCTCCAGGGAAGTGGGCACCTAGGGATGGTAAGCGAGGGGGTTGGGGTGATGATCCAGGCCCAGGTTGGGGTGGCCCAGATGGGGGTGGTGCCCCCTACTTCCTGATCTCGGCCTGGGGCAGCAGCCAAAGCCAAGTGTCCCCGGGGCCACAGCCACCTGCCAGGCCTGGACCTGGCCTCCCCGCCATGATCCCTACTTGGGGCAGAGGTGGCTGCAGTGCAGATGGGCTGGGGGACTATAAATAGCTGGGGCGCATACATTAGCATGCCAATGCACCCGCACCCCATCCTCTATGCTAATGGCCCACCATGCGCCTGAACACCTTCTGTTCCCCTGCATGCATTTGCATGCACAATTAGCATAATCTTGTATAATTAATGAACAGCGTCAATTTTAGCTCCTAAGTAATTTGATTAACATGTTGATAGGGCACTTACTAGGCTCTCCAAACCTCAGGGCTGGGCATGGGGCCTGAGGAGAGGGGGAGAGGTGGTAAAGAGACTGCTACGGGACCCCTAGCTGCCCATGAAGAGTGGTGGTGACTCCACTTCTCTGAGGGAGGGATGGAGGGATAGAGGGGCTGCTAATGGGAGGCCTCTGGGTGCCCCACGTGGAGCGGCAGGGCCAGGTGGGAGCACAGTTACAGTGGGTCACCTGAGCATGAAGCCCATTTTGTGCCCATGTGGACAGAGACACACACACACATACATCCCCTGCATGCCACCTCCTCCCCAGCCCCAGCCTTGGGAGTCCTCTGTGAATGCAGGATGCTGGACTCCAAGGGAAGAACAAGAAGAGGAGCTGGGATGGAGAAAAGGTAGGAGGGATGGGAGACGGAGGGGATGGACAGGCAGATAGAATCCACAGAGGAGGGAGATGTGCTTGTAAGTAATTTGGGGATCTGAAGGGGAACGGAGAGGTCCCAAGACTGAAGAGAGGAAGTTGTGTGTTCTTCTGGCTTCGGGTGGGTGAGCCAGGCTCCCAAGCCACAAACCTTGACACCTCCTATTTATGAATCATGTGAGAGGCAGAGGCTGGGGGTCGCTAAGGCCCGGCACTTTCCCTAACGTGCCAAGCGACCCAGGGCAGAGAGGACAGAAGGCCGAGCGTTGCCCCTTTCCCATTCAGAAATCATTCCATTCCCAGCCGCAGACATCCCAGGACCCCTGACAGAGGCTCAGACGCCTCTCCTGCTCATCTCTGACCATGGTCAGTGTCAGGAAGATTTCCCTTAGCTCTGACTTTCTTGGTGCTGTCGAGGCTAGTTCTCTGAGATGGGCAATCAGGGTGAAGACGGGCTGGGGTAAGAAATGATATCGTGGCAGGCCCTGCATCAGTACATCTTACTTCACTGAGGGAGGTGGGAGCCTTGCTCCAAGTCATCTGGCCAGACATTCCACGTTGGCTTGCCTCTCCCAACTCTGAATAACCCTTAACTTTATGGAGAGAATTTATCATTCAAATTGCAGACAGGTGATCTGCAGGCCATCTCCCACTCAACCTATTATGGTCCCCCCAGACTTTCTCATGCCTGTGCTTCTTCTCTCCTCCAATATCCTCTAGGGACATTGTCCATAGCTCCACTCCTGCCTCAGTGTGGGGGCCACTTTGACCCTGAGCTCAGCTTCAGCTGCCCAGTAGTTTTCCCTTAAATCTCTGTTCTGAATTAGGGGTGGCTTGGGGACCCTTGTCCTTGGGTGACCCCCCTAGGGGTGGTTTGGTGAGCCCTGGGGGTCATGGGAGAATCTCACATGAACCCCCTCTGCTTCTCTCTCTCTCTCAAGTGCTCCCAGCTCTGCAAGGAGAGGAGTGGGGAAGGAAGTGCAGTTCATTCTGCAGGCAAGAGGGAAACCTCAGTCCCACCTCAGCACTGACCCAGCAGTGAGGTTCTAGGACCCAGGAGAATTGCCAGAATGGGCCCCAGACAGAAGGCTGTGCTTGCGGCATCAGTGTGGGAGCAAAGAGACCCTACTGGAAAGAGTGGAAGGAGGTGGACACCATTGTGAGCTTGTTTTGTGGTTGTGGAAAAAAAACCAGTGAATATTGCGTTGACCATTGGGTTAAGAAGGAAAGTTGATTCTTTTGCAGTTCCTGCAACCCCTTCTTATCATTGCCTTTGTCAGGTTGTGCCTGACCTAGAGACTGGGGTTTAAGTTTGCACAACAGGGGAGACTAAAGCTTACCTCTGCCAGGGGGCTCAGACACAACCTGTTTCAACAGCATCACTACAAAATCCACTCTGCCCCAGGCATAACGACACGCCAGAGTGCATTCATAGCCCACAGCTCCAGTCCACCCTGGGAGCCAGAGGAGGAGAACTGTAGGATTCCCACAGCAGGGAATCTTCCCCACCCACTCCCATACCAAGCCAACCAAGAAAATATTTAGTCTTAGAGCTGTGATGTCCAATATGGTAGCTGCATGCGGCTAAATCTGAATTATTTAAAATTTAATAAAATTAAAAATCCAGTTCCTCAGTCATAATAGCTACATTTCAAGTGCCCAAAAGGTACATGAGGCTCTTGGCTACCACATTGGTTGGTGCAGAACATTTCTATCCTTGCAGAGAGTTCTATTGGCAGTGTTGTCTTAAAGCTTTACGTTAATCTCTATTTCCTTGTAGCATATGTAAAGGCTTGAACAATTAAGTTTTATCTCTTCAACTGCTCTGTAAGCTCTCAGAGGGCAGGAATCATTGTTTAAACTTTCCCGTTTTTCCCCAGTGATCCATCATCCATCCTCACAGCAGGTGCTCACTGATTCATGATGGAATTCAAGAGTCAAAATTACTATGACCAGATGAATACTGGACCAACGCCCCCAAATCACTTTTAATAGGAAACAGTGTAAAATCCTGGACTTAGATTAAGAGTGTCAGTTGCAGAGATAGAACTTTGAGAAATGCAGGGAAGGGACCTGTGAAAATCCATTCCTTGATAACACCAAGAGGAACACAGGCATAAACTGTTGAAATAAACTTTTTCAGAACTTGGAAATTAACAGAAGTTTTGCACAATCCATGGAGTATTTATTCAAGAAAAATTAATGAATCTTAATAACAGAGAGCTTTGCAATATTTTAATTTGCCCTATTCCCATCCCCTTCTTTCTAGCTCTGCAGTAGATTTGAAAACCAGCAGCATTGCAACCATGGTAGCTGGGAACACTAGCTGCCTAGTAGCCATTGTAAGGCTAAGACTGTTTGGAGCTTGTCAATATGTATTCCCAGACAACTGTCACTATTTGATCTGTCTGGCAGCTCCCTGACAACCCCATTCACAGGAGTAGTCATTTGACCTGACCCAGAGCTTGCTTATTGGGAAAATCCCTATCCTCACGGTGTTTGTTGAAAACAACCATTGTCAATTGTTTAACATTGCTGTGGTTGGAGGCAGTGACACTAGTTGGGGAAGAGTCTGGCCGAAAACTTTAAAGGAAAAAGTGGGAATGACATGTTCATGGGGGGACTCTGAGAAGTTTCATATATTCCTGGAGATCTAGGAGGCCATGTGCATGTGCAGGGAAGAGCACATATCCAGGAAAGATCTTAGAAGGCCCTAGTCTCTTATCTCTGGCTGATCCTAAAACCTGCACAAGCAGGAAGTTAAGTCAGGGTTGTAAAATGCTGGAACGTTCAAGGCATGCCCCAACACATATGCAGCAAATGATGTGGCAAATGATTGAAGACAAATTGGTTTAAGGCATTTAGGAATGCCTGTCCAATCATAAGCTGACCACTAAGCTAACTGAACAAAAACTTTAGTGGCCACACATGACAAGACTTTATAGAATTAGTCCACAAAAGTCACTAAGTAAACAAAGATTAACAGCAACAAACATTGGGAAGGGGGAGCTGATCTCCAGTTATTACATTGTATTATTAAAATGCCCAGTTTTCAATGAATAATTATGAGATGTGCAAAGTAACAGGAAAGTATGGCCCATACATGAGAAATAAAGCTTTAATAGGAATGGTCCCTGAAGAAGTCCACATATTAGATTTACTAGATAAAGACTTTAAATCAGCCAGTATAGATATGTTTAAAGAATTAAAGAAAAGTACGAGAATACCTCACCATATAGAGAACATCAATAAAGAGATACAAATTAAAAAAAAAAACAAACCACATTTAAATTCAGGAACTGTGGGACACCTGGGTGGCTCAGTCAGTTAAGTGTCTGACTCTGGCTCAGGTCATGATCTCAGGGCCCTGGGATTGAGCCCCTCACTGGGCTCCCCACTAAGTGGGGACTCTGCGTGTCCCTATCCCTCTGCCCCTCTCCCCGCTTGTGCTCCCTCTGTCTCTCTCTCAAATAAATAAGTAAAACTTTAAAAAATATTCAGGAGCTGAAAAGGACAACCAAAATGAAAAATTTCTAGACAAACTTAACGGCACATCTGAGTTGATAAAAACAAAAAATCAGTGAATTTGTAGATAGGTCAGTTGAGATTAGTTCTGGAGCAGAAAGGAAAAAGAACAAAGAAGAGTGAACAGAGTCTAAGATGTTGTGGGAAACCATCAAGCATACTAACATATTCATAATGGAAGCCCCAATAGGAAAGAAGAAAGGGAAATGGACAGAAAGAATGTTTGAAGAAACAACTGCCAAAAACTTCCTAAATTTGGTGAAAAACCTTATTCTGCACATCCAAGAAGCTTAATGGACTCCAAGTAGTAGGAACTCAAAGAGATCCACAATGTAGACACATCATACTCAAACTCAAAAGCTGAAGACAGAATCTGGGAAGCAACAAGGAAGCAACTCATTACCTACAAGAGAGCCTCAATGAGATTAATGGCTGACTTCTCATCCAAAACTATGGAGGTCAGACAATAGGGGGATGACATTCGAAGTAGTGAAAGAAAACGACTGTCAACGAAAAATTCTGTATCCAGCAAAACTATCCTTCAAACATGAAGCATAAATTTTTGAAAAATTAAATAAATATGAAAGATGAATTATGACATTTTCAGATAAACAAAAATTGAGAGAATTCCTCATTTGTTAGTGATCTTTCTTTAAGTTAGATCTTTTTTATGAGAAATGTTAATGGGAATGGGGCACCTGGGTGGCTCAGTTGGTTAAGCATCTGCCTTCGGCTCAGGTCATGATCCCAGGGTCCTGGGATTGAGCCCCGCATTGGGCTCCCTGCTTAGTGGGGGGTCTGCTTCTGCCTCTGCCCCTCCCCTCTGCTCATGTTCTCTCCCTGGCTCTCTCTCTCTCAGATAAATAAAATCTTTAAAAAAAGAAATATTAATGGACACAGTCATTATAAAACTGTGTTGATGGGCTTATAATGTGTAAAAATACAATGTGATTGACAAAGATATAGCAAAGGAGAACTGAGGCAATGGAGCTGTATTAGAGGATTGTTTTGTATATATTGAAATTAAGTTGATATTCATCTAAATTAGATTGGTTTTCAAAAGATTTTATTTATTTATTTGAGAGAGAGAGAGCAAGAGTGCACAAGTGGGGGGAGGGGCAGAGGGAGACTCCCTGCTGAGTGTGGAGCCTGATGCAGAGCTTGATCCCAGGACCTTGAGATCATGACCTGAGCCGAAGTGAGATGTTTAACCAACTGAGCCACCCAGGCATCCCTAAATTAGATTGTTTTATTTATTTATGTATTTATTTATTTATTTAGTTGACAGAGAGAGACACAGCAAGAGAGGGAACACAAGCAGGGGAAGTGGGAGAGGGAGAAGCAAGCTTCCTGCCGAGCATGGAGCCCAATATGAGGCTCGATCCCAGGACCCTGGGATCATGACCTGAGCCAAAGGCAGACGCTTAACAACTGAGCACCCAGGCACCCCAGATTGTTTTTTTTTTTTTTAAGATTTTATTTATTTATTCATGAGAGATAGAGAGAGAGAGGCAGAGGCAGAGGGAGAAGCAGGCTCCCCGTGGAGCAGGGAGCCCGATGCGGGACTCGATCCCAGGACCCTGGGATCATGACCTGAGCTGAAGGCAGACGCTTAACCGATTGAGCCACCCAGGCGTCCCTCCCCAGATTGTTTTAAATTAAGATATTAATTGTAATTCCCAGAACAACCACTAAGAATATTACTTAAAAATAAAGTAACAACAATAACAGAATTAAAACAGTACACTGGAAAATATCAATTTAACACACACAAAAAGGTAATAATAGAGGAATAGAGGAAATATGACAGAAAACACATTGCAAAATGGCAGACATAATCCTACTTTATCAGTAAGTACATTAGATGTAAATGGATTAAGTGCTCAAATTAAAAGGCAGAGATTGGCAGAATGGATTAAAGAACATAATCTAACTATATGATGTCTATGCAAGGCATGGTTTAGATTCAAAGATAGAAATAGGTTGAAAATAGGGGCGCTTGGGTGGCTCAGTCGTTAAGCATCTGCCTTCAGCTCGGGTCATGATCCCGGGGTCCTGGGGTCGAGCCCTGCATTGGGCTCCCTGCTCAGTGAGAGGCCTGCTTCTCCCTCTCCCACTTCCCCCCTTGTGTTCCCTCTCTCACTGTGTCTCTCTCTGTCAAATAAATAAATAAAATCTTTAAAAAAATAAAATAAAATAAAGTAAGCTCATAATAATAAATATTTTTTTTTAAAAAGAAATAGGTTGAAAATAAAAGGGTTGGAAAAGATGTATCAAGAAAACTAACCAGAAGAGAGCTGGAGCAACTTTATTAATACCATTCTAAACAGACTTTAACACAAAATTGTTACAAGAGATAAAGACATTTTATGTTAAAATGTCAATCTGTCAGAAAGAAATAATAATTATAAACTTATACGCACCTGATAATAGAGCTCCAAAATACAAGAAACAAAAAAATGACAGAACTGGAGGAAGACATAGATAATTCAACAACAATAATTGGAGACTCTAACGTGCTACTTTCAATAATAGAACTACTAGGCAGAAGATCAACAAGGGAATAGGAGACTTGAACAACCCTCCTTATTGCCTCTCATACAATAAATGAGCTACATTTCACATGAACACTTTCAAGACTTAGCATCATAAAAATTTCATTTTCACCCAGGTTAATCTGAATTAAACATGATCTCAATAAATATGACACACAATCAATAGAGTGGAAGGCAACTTAAAGAATGGGAGAAAATATCTGCAAATCATATATCTGAAGAAGAGTTAATATCCAGAATATATAAAGAACTCCTAAAACTCAATAACAACAAAAACCAAATAACCGAATGACAAAAATGCAAAAATGACTTTATAGAGATTTCTTCAGAGATGATGTAGAAATGGCCAACAAGCATCTGAAAAGATGCTTAACATCACTTATCATTAGAGAAATGCAAATAAAAACAATGAGATATTGAGGGACCTGGCTGGCTCTGTTGGTAGAGCATGTGATTCTTGATCTTGGGGTTGTGAGTTTGAGCCCCACACTGGGTGTAGAGATTATTTAAAATAAAAA
The DNA here is from genome assembly GCF_002201575.2 of Neomonachus schauinslandi. Classification (NCBI taxonomy): domain Eukaryota; kingdom Metazoa; phylum Chordata; class Mammalia; order Carnivora; family Phocidae; genus Neomonachus; species Neomonachus schauinslandi. Next base: position 109,421,444 of record NC_058412.1, read on the forward strand.
ATCTTAAAAAAAAAAAAAGACAATGAGATATCATCTCACACTCATTAGGATGGCTACTATAAAAAAAAGTGTTGGTGAAGAAGTGGAGAAATTAGAACCCTTGTCCACGCTTGATGAAATTGTAGAATGGTGCAACTGTTATGGAAAACAGTATGGAGGTTCCTCAAAAGATTTAATAAAGAACTGTCATATGATCCAGCAATCCCATTTATGGTTATATATCCAAAGAGTAGGGTCTCAAAGAGATATTTTCACACTCATATTTATAGCAGCATTATTTATTATAGACAAAAAATGGAAGCACCCAAATGTTCATTGATAGATGAATGTGGTATATATGTAAAATAGAATACTATTCAGCCTTAAAAAGGTAGGAAATCCTGTTATATGCTACGACATGGATGAACCTTGAGGAGAGTATGTGAAGTGAAATAAGCCAGCTGCAAAAAGACAAATACTGTATGATTCCACTTATATGAGGTATCCAAAGTAGCCAGATTTAGAGAAACAGAAAGTAGAATGGTGGTACCAGGACTGGGGAGAGGGGGAAATGGGGAGTTGCTGTTTAACGGGTACAGAGTTTCAGTTTTGCAGAAAGAAAAAGTTCTGGAAATTTGTTGCCCAACAATGTGAACATATTTAACACTACTGAACTGTATGTTTTAAAATGATAAAGATAGGGGCGCCTGGGTGGCTCAGTTGGTTAAGCGACTGCCTTCGGCTCAGGTCATGATCCTGGAGTCCCGGGATCGAGTCCCGCATCGGGCTCCCTGCTCGGCGGGGAGTCTGCTTCTCCCTCTGACCCTCCTCCCTCTCATGCTCTCTGTCTCTCATTCTCTCTCTCTCAAATAAATAAATAAAATCTTTAAAAAAAATGATAAAGATAGTAAATTTTATGTTATGTCGTTTTTTACCACAATTAGAAAAATGACATCAGTAAGTAATTTTTTGATGACCTAGATAATGTAACTGTAAAGTTAATATAAAAAAATAATTAAGAATAGTTGGGGGGAGCACCTGGGCGGCTCAGTCGGTTAAGCGTCCAACTCTTGATCTCAGCTTGAGCGTCCAGCTCAGGTCATGATCTGAGGGTTGTGAGATCAAGTCCCATGTCAAGTCCATGCTTGGCACAGAGTCTGCTTGATTCTCTACCTCTCCCTCTGCTCCTCCCCCCCACTTGCACTTTCTCTCTCTCTCTCTCTCAAAAAAAAAAAAAGAATAAAAGAATAGTTGGGAAAATTCTACAATATAAGAGTAATGCAGAGGAGTACTAGATCTACCTGTCACTAAAAAATGTTATAAATATTCAAAATTAAAATAGCATCATATTCCCACATGAATAAATAGATGGGATAATGATATAGGACGGAAAGTCCAGAAATACAAATAATTACATTTAGAATATAGCATGGGTGATATTTACAATTGGTAGGGAAAGATGGATTATTCAATAATTGCTATTGGGACAATTAGAGCTATCAGAAAAAAACATAGGTGGACCCATATTTCTTTCTCTTTTTTTAAAGATTTTATTTATTTATTTGAGAGAGAGAGAGAGTGAGCGAGCAAGAGAGAGAGCACAAGCTGGTGGGAGAGGCAGAGGGAGAGGGAGAAGCAGGCTTCCCACTGAGCAGGGAGCCGCATGCGGGGCTCAATCCCAGGACCCTGGGATCATGACCCGAGCCGAAGGCAGATGCTTAACAGACTGAGCCACTCAGGGGCCCCCAGGTGAACCCATATTTCCTAACTTTAACCAGGGTAAATTCCAAATGGATGATTTCCTCTTCCAGTATTATGTTAGATTACATATCTTTAAAATGCCTTCCTGGGGCACCTGGGTGTCTCAGTCAGTTAAGTGTCTGACTCTTGATCTCAGCTTAGGTCTTGATCTCAGGGTCATGAGGTCAAGCCCTGAGTTGGGCTCCACACTGGACATGAAGCCTACTTAAAATAAACAAATAAATAAATAAATGAATGAATAAATAAATAAATAAAGTGCCTTCCCAATACGACCATATCCTGAAGTTTATCTAAAAGGTAAGGAAAATCTCCAAGGATTTAAAAAAAAAAACAAACCCAAAACAAGAAGTTGAAATCTAAGTGGGAGCTATGAGCTATGAGCTAGCACAAATATTAGGGTTGTACTGGTGTCAAATGGCAATACAAACACACTGGGATGGAGAATAGGGACCACTTCAGATGAGGGCCCTGAATCCTCTGAGGAACCTAGAAAGGTCCCAGTTTGGCAGCACTGCCTATTCCTGGTGCAATCAAACATATCCTTCCAGAGGAAAGTGTAGCCTATTCTGGCCCTGATGTGATTCAACCAAATACGAGTTAAAATAATCACTACCACAATAATAACAACAAAAACACCAAAGAAATAAGCCATCATGAATAAGAGTCAGCAGAAGTAATGAACAACAGATATAGAACCCAAGGTCTTCTGATATTGGAATTATCAAGTACTGAATGTAAAATAACCACAAATATTTTATTTTTTTAATTTTTAAATTTCTTTAAAAGATTTTATTTATTTTTTTGACAGAGAGAGACATAGCGAGAGCAGGAACACAGCAGGGGGAGTGGGAGAGGGAGACGCAGGCTTCCTGCAGAGCAGGGATCCCGATGTGGGACTCGATCCCAGGACCCTGGGATCATGACCTGAGCCGAAGGCAGACGCTTAACAACTGAGCCACCCAGGCACCCAATCACAAATATTTTAAAGAAATAAAAAGTTAATTAAAAAAATGAGTAAGAAAAAAAAAATGAGTAAGCACCAAGAGACCTTCCCAAGTAACCAGACATAGTTGAAAAACAACTAAATAAAACTTTCAGAAATGGAAAATAAAATCACTGCAATCAGTAGCTCCCTGGATAAATTAAACAATAGTTTAGATACAACTAAAGGGAATTAGTAAACGAGGAGATGAATAAAAAAGAATTACCCAGAATGCAGTACAAAGAGAAAAATAGGTCAGACATATGAAATTGTTTAGGATATATGGAGGACAGAATTAAAGGTCTAAATTGGAGTGTCATTTGAAGTGCTGTAAGGAGAAAAGAGAGAATATAACTGAGATGTAACATTAGGCAAAGGCTGAGAAATTTCTAGAAGTGATGAAAGATATACATCCACAGATACAAGAAGATCAACAAATTCTAAGCAGGATTAAAAAAAAAATTCACAACCAGACAAATTAGAGTAAACTGAAGAACTCCAAAGACAAAGAGAAGCTCTTATATACAGACAGAGAGGAAAGAGAGTTTACTGACAGAAGAATGACAGTTATGCTGCATTTTTCAACAGCAGCAATGGAAGCATTTTCAAAGTGCTAAGTAAAAAAAATAACTATCAATCTAGAATTATGTTCCCAGGATAGCCACCTTTCAAGAAACAGAGTGATATAAAGACACTGATAGTAAAACAAAAGTGAGCATGCTGTTTACCACCACAGACCTTCACTAAATTAGGAACTTCTAAAAGATGTACTTCAGAAGAAGAGAAAGGGACCCCAGAGGAAGTTGTAAGATGCAAGAAAAAAAAAAAAAGATAAGCAAAAAAACCCCCTGATAAATCTAAAGAAAAAAATTTCATACATAATTAAAAATATTAACAATCTGTGGAATTTTGAAAGAATTAAAATTCTGGACCACATATCTTATAAATAGGGCAGGGGTAATAAAATGGTCTGAGATCAGTGGTGAGCTGGTAAATATTTTACAATCATTTTTGGTGGGGGGGGAAACCCATGATTTATAATGTTTTTGATTTCCATGATTATATATGTTCCCTCTGTGGCTGATTTCAAGCTACCCATGTGATGTCACTGAATATGGAGTTGAAAAGAGATACTAATAATTAGCTCTTGTGAACTGGTATGAGCCAGTTCCAGCACACCACCATCCAAGATTCTAGTATTAGGAAAGAAATTATGACTTTGTTAAGAATATATAGTAAATTTTGAGGGTAGTAACTAAAAGAAAAGAAATTAAGTGAATAAACTTCTAAACCAGTAGAAGGGAAAATGCAATAAGAAACACATACACTACATCACAAAATTCTCAATTTTTTATATAGCAAGAGAGGAAAACAAAGAAACACAGAAGAGGTGGAATAAATAAAAAGCACAAAGTAAGATGGTAGAATATAGTTGAAATAAATAAATAATCTCAATAAAGAAAATGGACTTAATTTGCCAGTTAAAAAACAGACTGGAGGGGCGCCTGGGTGGCTCAGTCGTTAAGCGTCTGCCTTCAGCTCAGGTCATGATCCCAGGGTCCTGGGATCGAGCCCCGCATCGGGCTCCTTGCTCAGCGGGAAGCCTGCTTCTCCCTCTCCTACTCCCCCTGCTTGTGTTCCCTCTCTCACTGTGTCTCTCTCTGTCAAATAAATAAATAAAATCTTTAAAAAAACAAAAAAACAAAAAAACCCAGACTGGATTAAAAAAAAAAATCCAGGAATATGCTGTTAAAAGAGAAATACTTGAAACATAAGGACACATAATGGTTGAAAATAAAGGATGAATAAAAGTGTATGATGCAAGCCATTTGCAATGACGTGGATGGAACTGGAGAGTGTTATGCTGAGCGAAATAAGTCAATCAGAGAAAGACATGTATCATATGACCTCACTGAAATGAGGAATTCTTAATCTCAGGAAACAAACTGAGCGTTGCTGGAGTGGTGGGGGGTGGGAGGGATGGGGTGGCTGGGTGATGGACATTGGGGAGGGTATGTGCTATGGTGAGTGCTGTGAATTGTGCAAGACTGTTGAATCACAGATCTGCACCTCTGAAACAAATAATACATTCTATGTTAAAAAAAAAAAGAAGATAGCAGGAGGGGAAGAATGAAGGGGGAGGAAATCTTAGGGGGAGATGAACCATGAGAGACGATGGACTCTGAAAAACAAACTGAGGGTTCTAGAGGGGAGGGGGGTGGGAGGGTGGGTTAGCCTGGTGATGGGTATTAAAGAGGGCACGTTCTGCATGGAGCACTGGGTGTTATACACAAATAATGAATCATGGAACACTACATCAAAAACTAATAATGTAATGTATGGTGATTAACATAACATAATAAAAAAAAAGTGTATGATGCAAATATAACCAAAAATAAGTTGAGAGCCTGTAAATAATATCAGATAAAACGGACTTTAAAGCAAAATATATATTAGAAATAAAGGACCAATAAATGCTGATAAAAAGTTCAACCCAGAAAAAAGTTATAAGATTTTAAAACTTGTCCACACTCAATAAAATAGTCAATAATATACATATATATTATTAATTACATATTGTATATATTAATCTCCACATGAACTTTTGGCCTATCTTTGTGGGTTCCATCAATTTTTGATATTAATATATATAAATTTTGATATGTATATATAAAAATATTGGTGAAGCCCACAAAGATAAGCTGAAAGTTCATGTGAAGACTATAACCTCATCTCTCAATTTTTAATAGGTCAAGCAGACATAGATAAAGACAGATCCGGACAACACAGTTAACAATCTTGATTTAGGGGTGCCTGGGTGGCTCAGTTAAGCTTCTGCCTTCAGCTCAGGTCATGATCCCAGGGTCCTGGGACTGAGCCCTGCACTGGGGGTCCCTGGTCAGAGGGGAGTGTGCTTCTCCCTCTTGCTCCCCCAAGTCATGCTCATTTTCTCTCTCACTCATTCTCTCTCTCTCAAATGAATAAAATCTTTTAAAAAAATCTTGACTTAATGGACATATATATAAAGTGGTGGACCTATTAGACACACAATTAGGTTAGAAATTAGTAACAAAAATAAATAGAAAACACCACATGTTTGGGAATTAAAAAACACACTTCTACTTCTGCTTCTAACCAAGATAGAGTAACAGAGACCACATTTACCTGTGTCCTGAAAACAAAACAAAAGAAAACAAAACAAACCAGACAAAATGCACAAAACATTTTTCAAGGTAATAGACATCAGACAACAAAAGACAGTGATGTCTAAAAGATGGGAAATAGGGGCGCCTGGGTGGCTCAGTCGGTTAAGCGTCTGCCTTCGGCTCAGGTCATGATCTCAGGGTCCTGGGATCGAGCCCCACATCGGGCTCCCTGCTCAGCGGGAAGCCTGCTTCTCCCTCTCCCACTCCCCATGCTTGTGTTCCCTCTCTCGCTGTGCCTCTGTCAAATAAACAAATAAAATCTTAAAAAAAAATAAATAAAAGATGGGAAATAAATGAGGTGAACATGACAAATGTCTCACTATATTGCTTTAAGAGTTTCCAGACCACAGCACAGGAGGGGGAACTGAGGCAGAGCCTAGTAGACCCCAGAATTGAGGAGATATACTGAGAATCCAGAGACCAAGGTAGCTAGACTTCATAGGATAGAGCCTCATAGAGGAGAGAGGTACATAGAAAGAGAAACCAGAAACTTGTGAAGGGTCCCCCTTGAGTATTTAGTAGAGTACTGATCAGTGTGTTCATATGAAGAAATTACCCAAGGCCAAGGAAAGAACTCCCAAAAGAAATATAGAGAACAGTCCTGGTGCTTGAATAGAGATGGGAATAGTGCCTGTTTCTACTACCTAGACTTGAAAAACTCATAATTCATGGGATAATGGGTAGAGTACTCAAGAAGGTCTTACTTTAGTAGTGGGGAATAATTAGTCCTAGACTGAGTATTGCTGTGGAACCATCTAATAAATCATGGAATCAAGACTCAAAAAGTTCAAACTATTTCCAAGTAACTTAACTGCATCCCAGAACAAAGCTCAAGATTTATAGGAATACAAAAATATCCAACACCCAACAAGGAAAAATTCATAATGTCTGGCATCTAATTACAGAATGCCAGGCATGCCAAGATGCAAAAAAATAAGACACATAATGAGAATAATCAATCAACTGAAACAGAATAGACACAGATGTTAGAAGCTGCAGAAAAAGTCATTAAAAGAGTAATTATAACAGTATTTGTTAAATTCAAAAATTTAAGTAGAAACATGGAAGATATATAAAAAAAGATACAAATCAAACTTGTAGAGATGAAAACTGCAACGTTTAAGATAAAAAAATATATTGTTTGGATTAACAACAGATGAAACAGTGCCGAAGAAAGGATTAGTGAACTTGAGGCATGGCAGTAGAAACTATCCAAAATGAAAAACAAAACAAACAAAACAAAATCCCCTAAAATGAAATGTGAGTGAGCTGCAGGACAACCTCAGCAGTTTAGTATTTGTAATTGGAGTAATTGGTGTTCCCAAAGGAGTGGGGCCATGGGGATGATGCACAGAAAAATACTTGAGAAAATAATGGTAAAAAACTTTCCAAAAAGGGGCGCCTGGGTGGTTCAGTTGGTTAAGCATTTGCTTTCGGCTCAGGTCATGATCCCAGGGTCCTGGGATCAAGCCTCACATCGGGCTCCCTGCTCAGCGGGGACTCTGCTTCTCCCTCTCCCTTTGCCCCTTCCCCCACTCACACTGTCTCTCAAATAAATAAATAAAAATCTTAAAAAAAAAAAAACCTTTCCAAATGTAATGAAAACTGTAACCTCATAGATCCAAAAAGATCAATGAGCTCCAAGCACAGGAAATATGAAGAAAAACTACACCAAGACATACCATAATCAAGTTGTTAAAAATGAATAATAAAGGGGCACCTGGGTGGCTCAGTCGATTGGGCATCCAACTCTTGATTTTGGCTGGGGTCATGATCTCAGGACCGTGGGATTGGGCCCTGTGTCGGGCTCTGAGCTCAGCACAGAGTCTGCTTGTCCATCTCCCTCTGCTCCTCCCCCCACTCTATCTCTAAAGTAAATAAATAAAATCTTGAAAAAAATGAATAATAGAGAGAAAAATCTTAAAAGCAGCCAGAGACAAAAGACATGTTTATGTACAGAAGAACAAAAATAATGATGGTATCAGATTTCTCATCAGAAATGCTAGAGAGAAGACAGTGGAACACCTTAACAACAAAAGTCAATCTAGAATTCCATACCCAGTTAAAATACAAACAAATATTAAAGGATGCCCTTCAGACGTAAGAAAAATGGAAATCTGGGTCTACAGAAAAGAATGAAGAGCAATGGTAGAGAGAGAGATGGTGACGACATGGGCAAATGTATATTTTTCATATTTTAAAAATCTCTTTAACAATAATTGACTGCTTAAACGAAAATATCCATGTATTGTGGATTTTATAACATATAAAAATAGAATTCATGACAATAGCATAATATGCATGAGGTGGTATAACTGGAAGTAGGCTACAATAACCTAAAGGTGTGTACTTTAAGTCCTAAAGCAATCACTAAAATAACAAAATAGTTTTGCTAATAAGCCAACAAAGGAAATAAATGAAATAATAATAAAAAATACTTGAATAATCTAAGAGAATGGAAAAAAAAAAGAAAAGAACAAAGAAGAGAACAGAAAACAAACAGAAAGAAAATATCAAGATAGACTCAAACATAACCGTATCAATAAGTACATTAAATATATAAGTGGTCTAAATTGTTGAATTTGTCAGCATAAAGTTGTTCATAATATTCCCAATCTATTTAATATCTCTAGAATCTATAGTGATGTCACCACTCTCATTTCTTTCTTTTTTTTTTTTTTAAGATTTTATTTATTTATTTGAGAGAGAGAGAATGAGAGACAGCATGAGAGGGAAGAGGGCAGAGGGAGAAGCAGACCCCCTGCCGAGCAGGGAGCCCGATGTGGGACTCGATCCCAGGACTCCAGGATCATGACCTGAGCCGAAGGCAGTCGCTTAACCAACTGAGCCACCCAGGCGCCCCACCACTCTCATTTCTGATATTGGCAAACTGTGTCTTCTCTCTTTTTTTTTTTTCTGATCAGTCTGGCTATAGGTTTAACCATTTTATTGATCTTCTAAAAGAACCAGCTTCTGGTTTCATTGATTTTCTCTATTGTTTATCTGTTTCCTATTTTGATATTTAGTAGTTCTTTTCTTCTGTTTACTTTGGATTTAATTTCATCTCCTTTTTCTGGTTTCCTAGAACAAAAGCTGAGGTCACTGATTTAAGATTTTTTAGCTATGACATCAAAAGCATAGTACATAAAAGAAAAAAATTTATAAAGTGGACTTCATGAAAATTTAAAAACTTGTATTCTTCAAATAACACTGCTAGGAGAATGAAAAGACAAGTCACCGCCTGGGAAAAAATTTTTGTAAAATAGATATCTGACTTGTATCCACAATATATAAAGAACTCCTACAACTCAGTAATAAGAAAACAACACAATAAGAAGGGAGATGATGGTGGAATATTTGAACAGATACTTCTTCAAAGAAAATATATGGATGGCAAATAAGCACATGAAAAGATGTTCATCATCACCAGTCATTAGGATGTATAAATTAAAACCACAATGAGATACCACCACACATCTATTGGAATGACTAAAATTAAAAAGATAGACTATTCTCATGCTGATGGGAATACAGAGGAACTACAACTCTGATACACTGCTGGTGGGAATGTAAAATGGCACAACCACTTTGGATATCAGTTAGGTAATTACTTATAAAGTTAAACATACTTTTACCATAAGATCCAACCATTCCACTCCTAGGATTTTACCCAAGAGAAATGAAAGCATTTGTCCATAAAAGGACTTGTACATAAATGTTTATAAAGCTTTATTTGTAATAGCTATAAATTGGAAACAACCCAAATGTCTATCAAGAGATGATGGCACAAAATAATTTTGCTATATTCATACAATGGAATACCACTCAGGAATAAAAAAGAAATGAGCTATTGATACATGCAACAACATGGATGAAACACACAAAAAAGATTAAGCTGAGTGCAGAAACCTAGACAAAAAAAAAGCACACACTGTATAATTTCATTTATATAAAATTTTACAAAATGCAAACCAATCTATAATGACAGAAAGCAGAGAAATGGTTGCCTGAGGATAGAGGTAAGGGGAGAGAGGGAGAGATTCCAAGGGGGCATGAGGAAACTTTTAGGGATGAAGGATATGTTCACTATTTTAATTGTGGTGATGGTTTCATCAGTATATACATATGTCAAAACTTTTCAATTGTATACTTTATGTGCATACCGATTATACCTCATAAAGTTAATTGAAAAATAAAGAATAAGGAACACACCTCTAACTATCCCATGAATTGAAAAAGAAGTCGTAGCAGAAATTTAACAATCCTTGAAACTGAGTGGTAATAAAAATATGAGATGTGCAAATGTGAGATACAGGAAAAGTAGTATTTTAAGGAAATATGATTGCCTTGGGGCACCTGGGTGGCTCAGTCATTAAGTGTCTGCCTTTGGCTTGGGTCATGATCCCAGGGTCCAGGGATCGAGCCCCATGTCGGGCTCCCTGCTCCGCAGGAAGCCTGCTTCTCCCTCTCCCTCTGCCCCTGCTTGTGTTCCCTCTCTCGCTGTGTCTCTCTCTCTGTCAAATAAATAAATAAAATCTTTGAAAAAAAAAAAAGAAAGAAATATGATAGCCTTAAGTGATCGTATTAGTAAGGAAGAAGGTCAGCGATTAATGAGCTAAGTATCCAACTCAAGAAATCAGGAAAAAACAAAATAAACCCAATGAAAGAAGAAGGGAGAAAACAAAGATAAATGCAGAATTAATGTAATGCATAGCAAACACACATTAGAAAAAGATCAATAAAGCTAAAAGTTAGTTTATATATATATATTTTTTAAGGATTTATTTATTTATTTGAGAGAGAGAGAGAGCATGAGCAGGAAAGGCAGAGGGAGAGGGAGGGAGAATCTCAAGCAGACTCCACGCTGAGTGTGGAGCCCGATGTGGGGCTCCATCTCACAACCCTGAGATCATGACCTGAGCCAAAACCAAGAGTCGGACACTTAACCTACTGTGCCACTCAGGTGCCCCTAGAAATCAGTTTTTAGAAAAGACTAATAAAAGTGACAAATTGCTGGCAAAACTCATCAAGGGGAAAGATATGCGTCAAACAATATCAAGAATGGAAAAAGTTCATAGCTAAAAATACAACAGAGATCAAAAAGATAAGCGAACATCATGAACAACTTTATGGAAACAAATTTGGAAACTTAGGTACAATGTACAAATTCCTTAAAAAATATAACTCACCAAAACAGAGTAAAAAAGAAATAGAAGGCCTGAATTATCTATGACCATTTAAAAAAAAAACGAGTCTCCTTCTCATCCCCACAAACTCAAGGCAAATTATAATGAATTTTCAAGTAACAAATCGTTCCAAACTTACACAAACTCATCCAGCAAATAGTAAAAGAAAGAACTATGCCTCTTTTAATTATTTGAGGCTGGTATATCACTAACTGTCAAAATCATACCTGGACATTATAAGATAATTACAAGCCAATCACTGTTGAACATAAATGCAAAAACTCTAAAAATGTTATTAACAATGCAAATCCTGCAGCATATAGAGAAGATAGTAAACCATTATCTAGTTAGGTTTATATCAGGAGTAATTCAGGATTAGGAAAACCATTAATGAAATTCAGTGCATTAATAATTTGAAGGAGAAAGGCTATCTCATCAATTCAATACATGCAGAGAAAAGCAATATGTGAAATGCAACATCCATTCATGATTTAAGAAATCCCCCAAAACAAAAAATCACTTATCAAACTTTTTTAACCTGATAGAGTATAGCTACCGAATGGCTACAGTTAACCATGTTTTTAATGGTGAAACATTGGAAACATTTTCTTTAAAATAAAAAACAAGACAAGAATGCTATGGCCACTGCTTATATTCAGTGCTGTACTTGAGGTTCTAGTCAGTGCAATAAAATAAGAAAAAAAAGGGGCGCCTGGGTGGCTCAGTCCATTAAGCGTCTGCCTTCAGCTCAGGTCATGATCTCAGGGTCCTGGGATTGAGCCCCACATCAGGCTCCCTGCTCTGTGGGAAGTCCCTCTCCCACTCCCCCTGCTTATGTTCCCTCTCTCGCTGTGTCTCTCTCTGTCAAATAAATAAATAAAATCTTAAAAATAAATAAATAAATAAACAAATAAATAAATAAAATCTTTAAAAAAATAAGGATTGGATAGAAAAAAAACCAGTTATGGTTTGCATAAGATGGCTGTCTATACAGAAAAAGTAAAACAAATATAAAGACAAAGATCCACATGCAAATATCAATTGCATTTCTCTATACTATCAACAAAGAGTTAGAAAATATAACAAGATATAATTTGCAATAGCAACAAGAGATAAATTGTATTAGAAATAAGCTGCCCATACACCTGAAAGCCTCATTCTCTCTTCAAATCTTTCCTCAAACTCCACCTTCAATTTGGCCTACTGTGATCACTCCATTTAAAAATCACATTTCCAAAAAAAAAAAAAAAAAAAAATCACATTTCCCTGACCCCTAAATTCCTGATCAGTTTTATTTTTCTCTAGTTTTTCCACATATCACATTCTAACATACTTAGAATTACTGTTTTTGCCTATCTTCCCTGTGTCTTCTCCCTCCATGAGAACAGATATTTTTGTCTCCTTTGTTTACTCTGGTATTCTTAGAGCCTAGAACAGTGCCTTGCACATAGTAGATGCTCAATAAATGTTTATTGAATGAGTGAATTGAATGAAAAAAAGTAAGTGTGTGTGGCCTTTATTGAGAAAATTACAAAACTTTATTGAAAGGCATTAGGGAAAATATACATAAATAGAGAGATAAACCATATTCATGGATATGATATGCTACCATATTCAGTAGCATAAAGATGTGGATTCTCTTCCAAATTAATGTACAAGTTAATTGTAATATTAATCAAAGCCCTCAAAGATGTGTGTGTGTGTGTGCGCACGTGTAATTCTATAAGTGGACTCTAAAACTTATGTGGAAACACAAAAGACCAAGAAATGCAATACTCTTCTCAAGAACAAGGGAGGGCAGGAGGCTTGCCCTACACACTTGTTTATATCATAATTATAAAGCTATAGTGATTAAAACAATGTGATGTTAGCACAGGGATTATCAAATAAATCAAAGGAACATAATAAATAGTCTAGAACCAGACCCACAAATAGAAGGAAACCTGATTTAGGACACAGATGGTACCGCAGTTCAGTAGGAAAGGATGAGTTACTTAATAAATGATACTAGAATAATTAGTGATTCATAAGTAAAAACAATTACATTGATTCCTTAATTCATACCATGCCCCCAAATTAGTTCCACATGGGTTATAAACCTAAATGTAAAATGAGAAACTATAAAACCTTTAGAAGAAAATATAGAAGAATATGTTTATGAATCAGCATAGGGAAAAATTTCTTAAATAAAACACGGAGTGAAAACCATGAGGAAAATACTGGCAAGTTCAACTACATTGTGATACCTGAAATATACTTTCCTGACAAAGGATCAGTATCTAGGACTTATGAAGATCCATTTAAATCAGTATAAAAACTCCAAACAATTCAAAAAGAAAAATGGGCAAAAGACTAGCATATACTTAATAGGAGAAGTAATGCAAATAATAATAAACAGATAAAAAGATGCTCAACTTCATTTGTAATCAAGAAAATGCAAATTAAGGCCTCCACAAAATTCCCTGTGTGGCCACTAAACTGGCCAACATTAAGAAGTTCGACCTTAGTAAGGGTTGGTGAGGAGGTGGCGGGGAGCGTGGCTCAGGACAACCCAACCATCTTGGAAAATGGTTTGACATTGACTCCTAACGTTAATCATGTGCACACCCTATCACCTGGCCATTCCAGTGTTAGGCTTACATCCTAAACACACTCTTGCACCTGTTCAAATTAGAAGAGACAGACAAGAATGTTCAGGGCAGTTTTGCTTATAATAGCAAAAACAAAGTATGACCAACTATAAATACAGAACATAGAAAAATCTTAAAAATATAATGCTGAATTTAAAAAGAACACTTTAGAAGACTACTACAACACGATATCCTTTTTATAAAGTTAAAAACAAGCACAACTAGACATAGTGTTTACTGTATGTGGTAAATTATTTTTCAGAGAGTTGTGTGTGAACACACAACTCAATTTACTTGTTACTTTTAGGAGAGGGGTAGGCAGTGGGATGAGATGGTGAAGGAACATAGAGGTGGCTTCAATAATATTTTTAATGTTCTAATTTTAAGTTTGTTGGTCAGGTCACAGGTGTACATTAATTATTATGCTTCATAAGTTCTATTTTGTTATATTTTTCTTTTGTATGTATGATATGAGATACAATAACTTACATTTTTTTCCAAATGGACCAAATATTTAAATGTAAACAATGAAACCATAAAAGGACCAGAAGAAACCACAGGATAAATTTTTAAAAATAATTTTGGTGTGAGAAAGGCCTTTCCAAATATGACAAAAATCCAGTGTACTTAAAAGATTGAGGGGTTGGGCAAGTTTCACCCTAAGAAAAGTTACAAGATAACAACCAACTAAATCTGTGCGACTCATGCAAAGGGCTAATTTCCTTAATATATACTCCTACAAATCAATAACAAAAGTCAATCTTTCATAGGAAAAGAAGCAAAGGAAATGAAGAGATAGTTCCCAGAAAAGGAAATACAGAGAGTTTAGATACCTGAAAGCTGTGCTCAACCTCAGAGTAAGAGAGATGAGATTCACCAGGATACCACAGTTCACTTTGATGATGGAGAAAGACAAAAAATGGTATGGTGGCCACTGCCTGTTGCAATCATTTCTCAATCCCAAGATCGCTTGCCTTCACTCCTTGAAGATTTTCCTGCAGGATCACTATATGTACTCTTGAACAATGATCCTGTCATAATTCTTTGTGATATCAGTATCAACATAGATAGAGAATTCTTCCAAAACATTCTCCTCTGCATTCCTCAAGCATCTCTCCTTCAATGACCTTGTCTCTACCTTTCCTTGGCCACATCTTACTGATAAATGCAATCTCCCTGAATAATCCTGCCTACAGACCAACCATGGTCTAACCATCTTCTAAACTCCAGCTCAACCCCTTTCTGGTACCTCAACTCCAGTAATTGTCTGGCCCCATTAGAACCTACATTCCATTCATCCTGCCTTCTCTTCACCTTCCCATATTCCTCTCCGTAGCCCTTAAATTTCTTGTTGCATTTTCGTGAACACCCTTTGCATATGCTTTTCACTCTCTTGCCCTCTTGTGTTTCCTGTACTCACCTGGCAAACCCTTACCTCTGCATATACGCGGCCACTCACCTGTCCTGCACCTGCACTCTCCTGCAGCTCAGCATGGCTGGAGAAATTTCTCACTTTAAATTTATGACCCCAAACCTCAGGCAGGCCCTTAGTGCTGCTTGGCAATCACACGACATTTCCATGGTCCACTTACTCTCCTGGACGCCTGTTTTATGCCCTAGTGTCTCCTTCCCTATCCTCATGCTCAACTGTTGACCTGGCTTCCCATTTCACCGAGAAAACAAAGCAATCGAGAAAGAACATCTGCGGGCTCCCACATTGTATGTCCCTTTTGCCCCCTTCCGGGCCTAGGCTCTCTGACTTCCTTGCTCTGGCCATGGCTAGCTGTCTATGCTCCCAGCTAAACCATGCCCTTCACTGGCTACAGGACATGGCTCCAGCAATTTTCCCCTCTATCTCCTGCATCATCATTTCCCCTTTTCCTACTGGGTTTTCTCATCAGCATCTGAAGAAGCTGTATTTTTTTCTCTGGGCCTTACACTGTGCTCCTGCCACCACCTCACTTCTCTGATCCCTTTAGAGCAAAACTCCTAGAGTTCCTCTGTTCATTGCCTCCGGTCTCTCTTCTGTTCTCAGACACCTCTCCCACCAGACTTCTGTCCCTCCACTCTACTGAAATAGCTGTTGCTGAGGTCACCGATGTCCCCCTCATTGCTAAATGTAAGGGTCAATTCTTGGTCTTTTTATCATCTCCACAAGCGCCATTTGATGCAGTTGACTGTTGCCTCCTTTTTGGAATAGTTTTTTTTTTTTTTTTAAGATGTTATTTATTTATTTAACACAGAGAGAGAGGGAGAGAGCAAGCACAAGCAGGGGTAGCAGCAGGCAGGGGAGAAGCAGGCTTCCTGCTGAGCAAGGAGCCTGACGCGGGACTCGATCCCAGGACCCTGGGATCATGACATGAGCTGAAGGCAGATGCTTAACCGATTGAGCCACCCAGGTGCCCCAACCTTTTTGGAATAGTTTCTTATCTGGACTTCTAGAACACTCCAATCCTCTGATTTCCCTTTTACCTCCTTGGCTGTTCCTTGTCATTCTCTTTCACTGGCTCCACATCTCCATGGCCTCTAAACACTGGACACCCCAAGATTCAATTCCTGGACCTCTTCTGTTTTCTTTCAGCCTTCATTCCCTCGATGATTTCATTCATTCAGATTTAGATCCACAGCCTGGACCTTTCCCTTGAGATCTGTATTCATGTTTTCAGCTGCTTTTCATCACCCCCATGGATGTTTGGTAAGCATCTTAACACCAAACTCCTGATCTTCCTCCTCCCAAACCTGCTTGTCCTGAAATCTCTTCCTCCTCAGTAAATAGGAACTCTGTCTTTCTAGGTTGATCAGGTTAGACATCTGGGATACGTCTTTGACTCCCCCCCACTCTCTGTCACTTGGTCTCTCTTTCCATAACAAATCTCGTTAGTTCTGTCCATGAAATATGTCCAACCACTTCCTGCCACCACCTCCTAACACTCCCTCTATAAGAGCCTCCACCTTCTCTCACCTGGATAACTGTACTGCCTTCCTAACTCATCTCCATGCTTCCACCCTTACCTCCTACAGGTCATCGGCAACACACGAGCTAGAGTGATCTTGCTAAAATATAAATCAGGTCATCTCATTCTTCTCAAACACCTCCCTGCTGCCCCTCGCTTCCATGCCATTCAGAATAAAAGCCAAAGTCCTTATAATGGTCTATATGCAACTTACAAGGCCCTGTCTGCATGGGCTTGCCTTCATCTTACCCCACCGTTGGTTCCCTGACACCATCTCCTCCCACTGTCCCCCTCGCTCCAGTCCCCTGTGCTTTCTTGCTGTTCCTTAAACACATCAGGTCTGCTCCTGCCAAGAATATTCTTCCCCTGGGTTCAAACATGGCTCACCCCCTTCCTCCTTCAGGTCTTGGCTCAAGTGTCATCTTTTTAGGGAGGCTTTCCTTCAACACTCTAAAAGTGCAATCCCCCCTTCCTCAACACTCTCTACTCTTTCCTGATGCTTGCTTTTTCTCCTCAGCTGTTACCACCATCTAACACAATCTACGTTTCATTCGTTCCATTCACGTCCATCTCCCCTACTAGATCGTAAGCCCATAAACACAAGCCTTTTGTCTGTTTTGGTCACTGCTTAATCCACAGAATATAGAAGAGACCCTGGCACAGAGTGAACATTAAAAAAAATTTTTTTTGTTGAATGAATAAACAACGTCTTTAATTGGCCAGAGTGTGGGCAACAGGCATTCTCAAAACTGCTGGTACGAATACCAATTGGTGTAATCTCCGCAGAGGGCAAACTGACAATAACTATTAAAATTATAAGCGCACACCTCCTCCACCCAGCAATTCTGCTTCTGTAATACCCTTCCTATGTGTGCACCTATGTGCAAAGTGACACGGGGACAAAGTAAGTCACTGCAGTGTATTTTATCTCCGAAAAGGAACGAAAGAGGCCAAAATGTCCAGCAATGGCAGACTACTGAATGAAATTAGAGTTTATCCATTTGTGTCCTGATACAACCTCCCAGATACACACGTTTCTTAGGAAAAAGGAAAGGTGCTTGCAAAGTACATTTCGTATGCCATCATTTTTAGAAACACAAAAGGAAATGTACAAAAAGAATATGTATCTATATTTTCTTGTCTACGGGCAGACAATGTCAAGAAAGATGCCCAAGAAACTGCTAACAAAGGTTGCTTATCTGGAGGGCAATGGATGGGTGAGATGCTGAGGTGGCAGCCTTCTTGCTATAAACTCTTCTAAACTTGAATTTTTGCTCCTGTGAATGTGTTCTCTATTAAAAGAAGAATAGGGCACCTGGGTGGCTCAGTTGGTTAAGCGACTGCCTTCGGCTCAGGTCATGATCCTGGAGTCCCGGGATCGAGTCCCGCATCGGGCTCCCTGCTCGGTGGGGGGTCTGCTTCTCCCTCTGCCCTCTTCCCTCTCGTGCTCTCTGTCTCTCATTCTCTCTCAAATAAATAAATAAAATCTTTAAAAAAAAAAGAAAAAAAAAGGAGAATAAAGCAGGGTTTATGTTCCAATATGGAGCGATCTCTAAGATATATTGTTAGAAATTTTTTTTTAAAGATTTATTTATTTATTTATTTATTTGAGAGAGAGAGAATGAGAGACAGAGAGCACGAGAGGGAAGAGGGCAGAGGGAGAAGCAGACTCCCTGCCGAGCAGGGAGCCCGATGGGGGACTCGATCCCGGGACTCCAGGATCATGACCTGAGCCGAAGGCAGTCGCTTAACCAACTGAGCCACCCAGGCGCCCTATTGTTAGAAATTTTTAAAAAGCTACGGTATAAAAGTCTGCTGTACGTAGGGGTGGGGGTGCTCTATTGTACCTTTTGAATTTTGTACCTTACATATGCATTTGCTCTTCAAAAAGAAATAAAATAACTTTAAAAAATCACGGTGGGAGAATGCATTTTTACATGCATCACCTTGACAGTCCTGCGACTGAAACCTGCCAAGTATGTCCCCACTTTTCAAATGAAGGAAACGAAGTTCCGAGAAGTCAAGTCAAGCAGCGCAGAGGGGGAAGTGGAGCGGGGACTACAACGCGGCCTTCCTTCCCTGCGTTTCCCATACCAGCCCCTCCGGCCTCCCAGCGGCTCTCTGGGCTGGGGTTCACTTCCTCCCCACCCCGCCCCCACGCCCTGCCCTGGGTTGCAGAACGCAGAACTCGGAAGCCCAGCCCCCAGAAGTCTGCCACCAGGGGCTTCACGCAGAGGCAAGGGGGGGGGGGGGCAGCTCCCTGGTGTCTGGCAGTTTTCTCTGCTTCCAGCCACCAATGGGGGGTGGGTGTGCCCACCCTCCCTGCCCCCCCACTCTGCGGTCAGCGCGCTGTGGCCTCCCAGGGCCTCCTCCCCAGCCCGTACCTGTCAATAATGACCGGGTCAGAGGGCGTCTCATTCCGGTTGCCACAGCTCTTCCGGTCACAGCACCGGCTGGGGGAAGAGGAGAGAGGGAAGGAGGAAGGGAACGAAGGAGAAGGGGTGTGTGTGCGTGTGTGTGTGTGTGTGTGTGCACGCGCGCGCACGCAAGCGTGCACACATGCGTCCCGTTGAGGATGCTGTGTCCTGTCTCTGAGTATGGAATCCCTGACGGGAGGACTCACTCCCAGGAGCCTGGGGGAGAAGGGTCCTTCGCAGGGATCTGGAGAGCCCAGTCCTGAATGTAAGGTGGGCCAGGAAACCCTTGTCCCAAAGGCATGCTGCTCCTGGAGGATTCAGGAAAGGCAGGCTGCAGGCCACCTCTGGGGTCTCTCTCTCATACAGCAAAGAGCTCGGAGTGTAAGCATGCAGCTCAGGAATTATCAGAAAGTGAAGCCCTATGTAACCGGCACCCAGACCAAGAAAGACCACATGATCAGCGCCCCAGAAGCCTCCTCACGCCCCTGCCTTGTCACTACTCTTTCCAAAGGCAGCCAGTGTCCCGACCCGATTTTTGAACAGCCTTTTCTTTTCCATGCAGGAGGAACTGCTTCTCAGGACCCTGTAGGATGGGCATCTCCTGGGGAGACCGTCCCTAGAAAAGCCAAGCTCTGGGGTAACAGGGACCAGGAGCCAAGAGCTGAGTCTGCCCCACACCCCCTCCCCTAGAGAGCACCCTGAGGCTCACCCAGGAGGCAGCAAAGTTTCCTCTCTCTAGCTTCTGAGCTAATCCGAGAGGCCCAGCCCTGCCCCCACTCCTCAGCAAGCCTCCCCTGAGCTTTATTAGTTAAGCTTTCCAGTGGTGGCAGGAGGCCTCTCTTACAAAAACACTTGGAGAAGCCACATAAACAGGCCAGGCTAATGGGGCCTCAAGGACCCTGTCTTCAGCCAGCACTGTGCTCAAGGGCCTCCTTAACCCCTCCTTGCCTCCCCCAACCAGGCTTCCCCAGGGAGCTGCGAGGAGGGGGGTGGCAGCAGTGGTCAGGGGTAGGGCCCAGTGGGGACCAAGGGGCAAAGGTGCAAATGTCCCAAACCTCACCTGCACATGATTTCATGGGTGAGTAGCACTCGGCACATTTCAGGGTTCTTGTCCTGCCCCTCATAGATGATGGCCTGGGGGGAGAGGAGGATGCACAGGCTCAAGGGGAAGGAGGCTGCTCTCAAGTCCAAGTGTAGGGGAGAGATGGGCCCTGCCCCAGGAAAGATCATGCCCTCCAGCTTGCTCTGGGGCACCAAGAAGGCAAAACAGGAGCTGGGACCTGGGCTCCCCAAACCAGGACCCCCACCGGGGGCTGTGGTCAGCAAGAGTGGCATGAGGTAGGTCTATAGATTCTGTTTGTCCACAAGCAGCTTTTTCCAGAGACAGCTCTGGGGCCGGGGAGGTCCCCAGGCCACAAGGTCAGGCTGTTGGTGGGGTAGACACACTCCTATCTCCACTGTTCCCATGTCCCTAGGGGACCTCGCCTCCTGCTCACAAGCACTGTCCCTCTGGGCTCTCCCCCAGTCTCTCTCCCCATCTCAGGCCAGCGTGTCCCCCTTGTGCTGCTGGATCAGCCTCCCCACCAGTCCCCCTGCCTCCACTCTGCCCTGCAGCGGGGAGTGAGCTTCCTAAACTGCAGCTCTGGCTGCCCACTTTATGATCCCCTGTGCCTCCAGGCCATCACCTTATTGGTGGGGTCCCCCCCCCCTCTCTGGACCTCCTCCAACCCCTTCCACACTTGTCCCCACACAGTCCCACTGGCCACTCCCTGGTCTGCCTCCCACACCACAGTGACCACAGGCTTTCTAGAAACAAACCATTTCTCCCTCTGCCCTGGGATTGGGTGGAGGCTGCTGGAAGACTGTGGGAAAGCCGTCTCCACCTTGCATTCCAGGCCACTGATGGGCCTGTTTGTGACTCAGCCCGGCTCCTTACCAGCACGCACAACTTCTCTGAAAAGCCCTGAGATTTGCGGCCCTGCCTCGGGCAGGATCCATCAGGATTTACTCAGGTTTCGATTTCCCCAAGCTCCTGATGCTGGCCTCTGAGCCTCCTGTGACCTTCCAGATCAGCAAAGCGCTAAGGATCTGCAGTAGAAGCTCTGGGACCCCACCCAGTCCCCTTTACTGGACCAGGGCACCCATCCCCCAGCTGTGGTTAGTGGAGGCTGCTAAGGCTTTCTCTTGAGAATTGCTCTCAGCAGATAGGAGCTGCCTAGCTTGGAAATGTCTGGAAGGGAGTGGCCCCCAGCTAACGACTGACTGATACAGGGTACAGAATCCTGGCCTCCTTGCCTCAACGGGGCACGACTCTGGTGCCATTCCTTCTCTAGAGCTCCCTGGGGATCAGGGTGAGGCTAGACTCCCGCTGGGACCACATCCTTGCTGAGCCCTGCTCAGCCTTCTCTGTCCTGCTTGCCTCCCTCCCCTTCTCCTGAGAGCTTCACCCCTGCTTCCCAATAAAGCACATGCACCTGAACGCCCATCTAGGCTGGACTTCTAGGGGATGCAGCCTAAGACAGGGCATTTGCACAAATATTGTCTTTTTCTAGATTGGAGGGCAAGGCCACACATCCTTCTGCCATAGGAGCTGGACCAGTGGGGATGGGGGGATGAGGATGCTCACTCAGATGGGGTCCAAGGGGAGGGCAAGATGGGCCTGAGCATCCCCTGGGTGGGCTCACCTGCTTGGACATGGAGTCAATGAGGCGCACATAGAGGTCCTGCTCCGTCCGAAGTCCTAAAGGTGGGGAGGTGGAGAGGGCTTGCTGTGGCCTCTAATGACTGAACCACACTCCGCACCCTTCCCACCTGGAGCCGGGCCCTCCTCAGCCCCGAGGAATGGGCCACTATGTGTCACACAAGGTGCGGGGAACCTAGACCTCCTCTGGGCCCTGGCGGGAAGGGGCGGCAGGCCTCACTCACCATTGTTATACACCAGCCGGAGGCGGTAGTGGACCCCGTTGTTGGTCTTTTCAGCTCCAGGTTCCTGCATGGGGAGGACGCTCAGTGTCCCCACGGCTCCACCGACCTCCCCTCAGCCTCCCTGCCTAATCCCAGGCTTCCTCCCTCCCTTCGATCCCTCCCACCCGCTTCTCCCCCCCTCCACCGGCTGTCCATCCGTCCGCCCCGTGGGAGGGGGTTCCCGGAAGCCCCCCTCCTCCCCCCACCCATGCTCTGGCCCCGTGAGCCCACGAGCCTCTCACTCGGTCCTTTTCCACGAAATCGATGAAGGCCGTGCGCTCCACCTCCACGGGCTGCCCCTGCCGGTCATACATGGCCAGCACGAAGTGGAAGAAGTTGGATTTCCTGAGGTTGGAGGGGGGCTGCTTCTCAAAATGTGCGCGCGCCAGGCCCACGCCGCTGCGAGGAGGAAAGGGGCTGGCAAACCACCGGACGGCGCCCTCCCTCTCCGGGGAGAAAGGCCCCCGGGCCTCCGACCAGGTGGGGGGCGGGGCTGGTCAGGGCGCGGTGCTGATGCGGCAAGAGTCTGGGCCACAGATCAGATGGGATGGGCCCCTTCCACCCTTGCCAGGGATCTCGGTTCCAGACGCGGCTCCCCGGACTGACGTCACCCTAGCCTGCTCCCCTGGGAACAAGGGGCACAGCAGGCAGCAACTGGGGCACCCCTGCCAGGCCCCCCCCCCAGGCTTCTCCCTGGGCCCCACATTTTGAAAGGCTGATCTCTAAAACCAAAGGTACGAACAGCCCGTCTAACTGACCAGAGGCTCCTGTGACTGCCCTTTAGAGCATCAGGGGGCAGCTAGGAGGTTGTGGAACAACTAACCCAGGGTACCCCAGCCCACGACCGCGTTCGTGAACGTGTGGCATCGTCTGGGAGATGGTGGTGATGTCCCTCAGTCTCTCGGAGACATTAAACTGGCTCCGGGCCACTAGTCTGCCCAGCCCGGACCCTGGGCCTGAGGCAGAGGGTGCACCCCCAGGTGTACAGGGACCGGCCTTCACACAGTGGGAAAGATATACACTGGCTCCCTTGGGCAGAAGGACCTTCTGGTTTAGCCTCACCAAGGGCTGTCTCCTAGCTCATCAGAAATGACTCGTAGGGCGCCTGGGTGGCTCAGTAGGTTAAGAGTCTGCCTTCGGCTCAGGTCATGATCCCGGGATCCTGGGATCGAGCCCCGCATCGGGCTCCCTGCTCAGCAGAGAATCTGTTTCTCCCTCTACCCTTTCCCCCTCTTTGTGATTTCTCTCTCTCATGTTCTGTCTCAAATAAATAAATACAATCTTAACAAAAAAAAAAAAAAAGAAGAAGAAGAAGAAGAAGAAAAGAAATGACTCCTAGAAGGGGCGCCCCGCTGGCTCAGTCAGTGGAGCATGCGAATCTTGATCTCAGGGTTGTGGGTTCGAGCCCCACCATGGGTATAGAGATTACTTAAAAATAAAATCTTAAAAAAAAAAAAGAAAAGAAAAAGAAATGATTCCTAGAAGCAAGGCCCTGGCAAGAGCAGGAGGAGAAAAACAAAGGCCCGATTCACCAAGTATTTCCTCAGCCCCAGCGATATACCAAGCCCCAGACACACGGCACTGAGTGGGGCCAGAATTAAATGCCTGGAAAGGAAGAACTAGATATAGAGGGCTATAACACAAGACAAAGTGGTGGTTGCCCCCCCAAAAGATGTTACATACAACAACAAAAAAAACACAACCAAACCAAACCAAAACAAAAAAAACCAATGTATAGAAGCAAAGGAAGAAAAAAATGAATTCTTTCTGTGAGAGATGAGGGGAAGCTTTCATGGAGATAGTGGCTTTTCCCCTGGTTCTTGAGGAATGAGTAGGAGCTCAACAGTTGCAGCAGGCAAAGTGGCAGAACAAACAGCATAAGAAATGGCTGTGGGTGTGAAGGTTGGTGTCGCTGGACCACAGATTTTAGAAAGTTAAGTGAAGAGAAGAAAAAGTTGCATTAGAAGTGCCAAGTCTGGAGAGACACAAAAACCAGGCCACGAGTTCAGACGGTCTCCTCTGGGCCAAGGTCTTGAAAAGAGTGTTCCTTAGGTCTCTCATGGCCTCAGATCCTCCCTCTACAAAAGACAGCTATGGCCACCATTGCTGGGAAATGAGGCTTCACGGTGTGCACAAGTGTATGTAGGGGGCCCTGGGACGCCCTCCAGGAATAGACTCTGCTTGGCTCAGGCTGGTGCTCCCCATGTGTGGTAGCCAAGATGGTGCCCCATGATCCCCACTTCCTGGTATCTATGCTGTTGTGTAGTCCCCTCCCAGACTGTATCAGGGTTGGTCTGTGTGGCCAGTAGAATATGGAACAAGTGACAGCATATGATTTCCAAGGTTAGGCTATAAAAGACATGGTGGCTTCAGCCTTGTTCTGTTGGATCAGCCACCAGGGCAAAGCTGGCTGCCATGTGGTGAGGACACCCGAGCAGCCCTGTGGAGGGTCTACATGGAGAAGAACCAAGGTCTCCTGACCACAGCCAGCACTTAAGCTTGTCAGCTGTGTGAATGAGCCACCTTGGAAGAAGACCCACCAGCTCCAGCGAAGCCTTCAGATGACTGCAGCCTCAGGAGAAGCCCGAGCTGCTCCCTCACTCCTGACTCCCGAGAAACTGTGTGAGGTAATGGGTGTTTGTTGTTTGACACTGCTGAGTTTTGAGCTAATTTTTTTTTTGCACCAATTCTGCTGAGGGCTATGGCTTGAGAAATACAATGAAAGGCCACCAGAAGGTTCTGAAGCCAGGCAGGGCTTAGAAGATGCTGCCCGTGGGGAGGGCGCAGTGAGGTGGGAAAGCGAGAAGCGGCCGCAGGGATGAGGAGAGGAGAGGATGAGGATGGTAGTGCTGCCTTGAACCATTCAGACCAGAGTCCCATCATGGACGCGTCACTGCCACTGTGGAAACATCTGCCATATTCATCACTCCTTAATGTTGTTCATATAATTTTAAATCAACTTACTCTTACTCTGCTTCATGCAAAACCATAATATCTGGGATATCCTGGCTTGAGGAGCTTGGGTTTTTACTCGTACATATTACAGTAAATACATAAACTTTAATTTTTTTTTTATTTTTAGATTTTATTTATTTGAGAGAGACAGAGATAGTGAGATAGAGAGCACAAGTGGGGAGGAGAGGGAGAAGCAGGCTCCCCACAGAGCAGGGAGCCCGATGCGGGACTCGATCCCAGGACCCTGGGATCATGACCTGAGCCGAAGGCAGACGCTTAACCGACTGAGCCACCCAGGCGCCCAATACATAAACTTTAAAAGGACAATTGTCCCACCTCCTTAAGCCTGCTTGGGAGCCTCACTGGTCCTTGTGAAATGCTGATTTCAGGGGCAGAAGTGATGGGTCTTGCTGGTTTCTGATCAAGAGGAGTTGGGAGGGGACCACCGACACCTTCTCTTCCTCACCAAAGGTCCTTTCTACACGTGTCCCTTCCTCCACGGACGTCCCTCTCCCTCGAGCTTCCCACCTCCTCTGCCCTCTCCTCCCCTCCCTCTCAGGCGACAAAGTCCTTTCAAGTCCCGGCCTTGACCCTCCAGCGTCCCATTTGCCAAGAGGCAGGGAAGCCCGAAGAGCTTTGATCACAGCAGGTCCCTGATTACTGCTGATGAATATGCTAATGAGGCAGCAACCCTGACTCCTCCTTCTGGCCCCAGGACCAGTTTAGGGGGAAGCGAAGCTCCCTGGGTCAGGTTCCAGGACCACCTGAGGGGAGAAAAGGCGGAAGGGGGTGGGCTGGTGGAGCCCTCCCAGATCACTATGCCCTTTATTCTGTCAGCTTGACCAGGAGAGGTGCCTGGAAGGCTCTCACGCAGCAGGGCTGGAGGGTACAGAAAACGGGGCCTTCACAGAGGAGGGGTGGATGCTGAGCAATAACCTAATCCCCTACACCGCTCAATACACCCTTTCTTCACAGACACCCCTCCACTTCCAGGCCAAGAGTAAATCAGCAATGCTGGCATGAGTTCTCTCTCTCATCCATCCCTCTTGGCAAATATCAGTCAGTCCTGGGTCCTGGCTGCATGTCAGCTCCTGCCAGGCTTCTAAGGACCAGACCTGGGAAGTCTGGCCCAAGTCCCAAGCCAAACTCCCTTCACGGGGCTGCCCTCCATACAAGAGGGGATTCCTGGGGAGAGAGGTCAGGAAACCTAGGGAGAGGAAAGAGGGCAGGTATCCCTGCCCAACCCCCTTCCCACAGCCTGGGGCCTATGGACCAGTATCCAGTGCCGCCAGCTGGGGGATGGGTGGGGGCCTCACTGCCTCACATGCTTATGCCCAACCCCAAAGTGGGGGAAGGCTCAGGTCTACTTCTCCTGAGGCAGCCCAGCATCATCCTCCCTTCCCCACCTTGCTGAGTGGGTCTGAGGCACCCTCCTCCTGGGCTCACACCCATCCAGGCAAAACAATGGGACAGGTGGCTAGTTTACGGCTCCTGGACAGGATTACTATCAAAATCAAGGACAGAACAATATGAGTATTATAGGCCCAGCCCCTGCCCCGCAGATCAGGAGAGGACTGCAGAGTGGGCAAGACCACTGTTGGGCATACCCAGGGCTGCTCCTGGTCTGTGAATGTCTCCAGTTTACCCTGTTCATACCCCTGCTGGACATGTGAGAGGCTCAAGGTGAAACAGAAAAAGTTTTGCTTTAGAAAGGCGTTCTCGTATTTCCTATGAGCAAGAGACAGACAATGACAGAAGGATCAGTACATCAGCAAGAACGTGGGGTAGCTCTGGACTATCCCTTCCTTCTCCTAGGTCCCCCCGTGTACCTCTACCCACAACGTGCAGCAAGTGACCAATCCACATGCCTAAATGGAAGTGCGAGCCCCAAAGGGAGAGGGTTGGGGAGGGGAGAGACTTTAGCTCTTCCCTCCCTAGGAAGAGCTGATGCTCTTGTAACGAGAAAACAAACCAAGATTAAAGAATAGAAAGAAAGAAAAAGAGATCCGCTCAAACAACTCAGAAAATGGACACAGGGGATGCAGAGAGGTCGGAGAACCCCTGCTGGGTGCAGATGTGTGGGGGGTGGGGGGTGGGGCCACTGTAGGCTCTCATACTAGCTTAGGGACAGACAGATGTGGATGAAGGCCAGTGTCTCCGATTCTGCGGTCTTCCACTGGGGTGTGGGGGAGAAATTGCAAGGATGTCTACTGATATGAATCCCTTATCGAAAAGAAAAAAAGGGAAGCAGGAGTTGAGTCCCTGAAGTCTGGAGAGGCAAGGATTCAAATGCAAACAGTTTATGTGGGAGATGATCCCAGCAAACACTTGGCCGGGCTGGAGAATGAGAAAGAGAAGGAAAGGCACTCCGTAAAAGGGTGTTCTATCCCCAAGTTACTGCTGTGGGCCACTGTAGCTCCTCAGTCCAGCTGGGAGATCTGGAAACAGTCTAGAACAGGCGCTTCGGAGGAGGGAGCTGGGGTAGTTATCCGCCAACTTCAGTTAGTCGTTGGTGGAGGGCTCCTGGGCCGCCATTGCTCAGGAACTTCTGGCCCGGGGTGCAGGTGGGCAGAGCAGGCTCCGGCAGAAGCTAGCAGGGGAAGCAGACCCTTTAGCAAGGGTCCTGAGGGGAGAGGGGCAGGGTACCAACCACCGGCCATCCAGAGGTCTGCGGTGTGTTAGAAGCCAGTAAAATTACAGCCCAAGGGACTGACTGCAACTTGGCAGATAGGCGTAAGAACGGCCTCACCTGGTACATGTGGTGCTGGAGCCTATAATTCAGAGACATCTCGTTCCCTGAGCATCATCAGTGCACGAAGCATGTCACAAAGGCGCCTTTTTAAGAAAAACGCAGCCGAATGACTAGAACAGCCACATTAATCACTTTTGTGAGACTCCAAAAAGAATTACACATCTCTTGGCTTTCTTAAAAAGATTGCTTTCAACAAAATGTTCAAAACAGTTTCCTATCAACTCTGGAGTGTGCTGAGGTGGTGGGGCATTTGCTCTTGTACTAAAGAACCTGGACATGGGAGGAGAAAGCGCTCGTTTTCACATTTCTACCATGGCCTGCTCACCCCCATTCCCATCTTCGGTCCTGGAATAGCCCGTAAGTTAAAGGCGACGCTGGCAGAAGGGCTTTGGTGTGCGCAGCTACTTTGTGGTCTGAGGACACCTGCTTTGTCGCAAGCATGGATGTGCATGGGCTTCCTGAGTACTATGCTGGGAATCCAGGTTAAAGTTGACACCAAGGACAACCTGACCTTCCCGGCCGGGGCCATTCAGGTGGCCTGTGCTTGGGGGACGCGTGTGGGGACATGCTGGGGGCTGCAGAGTTGTCTGGCTGCTATTGCGGAGGCCACAGCGGTCCCTGGAGATGCTCCTTCCCAGGGCAGGGCAGGACCCATCAGGGCCCTTCTCGAGGCAGCTGCTGGCCCCTGCCATGGCTTTCTAGCACAGAGAGCACCGCACCATCTCAACTCTGTCCTCAGGAGGTCACTTGGGGCTCCTTACATCCCTGACTACATGCTCATGATAAATAAGAGCAATTTAAAACGAGCATCCTGGGGCGCCTGGGTGGCTCAGTCGTTAAGCGTCTGCCTTCGGCTCAGGTCATGATCTCAGGGTCCTGGGATCGAGCCCCGCATCGGGCTCCCTGCTCCGCAGGAAGCCTGCTTCCCCCTCTTCCACTCCCCCTGCCTGTGTTCCCCCTCTCGCTGTGTCTCTCTCTGTCAAATAAATAAATAAAATCTTTAAAAAAAAAAAAAAAAAGCATCTCAAACCGCTCAGAGGAAAAGTGCCCCAGGCTGGAGTTTGGCCTCCCCTCAGGGGCATCTTCGGACCTTCTGCCTCCCCCTGCTCCCCACCAAATCCTAACTCTTGCCCGCCTTGATAGCCCAAGGTTCTGAGCAGTGTCTTGGCCTTGGGCCTGATCCACCTTGGAATCTGGGATGCTGGGGAAATGGGGACAAGCCCTAAGGTCGTCTGCAATGGGGGGAGGCTCCCCCAGGAGGTAGAAGGAACAAAAAGCATATGTCTCCTGCGTCTCATCCCTTGTCTCAGCTTTCCCTAAAATCTCTGCTAATTGCAGCCCTTCTTTTCCCCATCCTGGCCCACTACATAGGTCTCTCTTTTCTCTGTGTCCTCTCTTCCTCCAAGCGTCCCACTGGTCTGCTCCCTGCACCCCTCCCCTGGGCCCCTGGGACTGCTGATCGGCCCATCAAACTGGGCCTGGCATTCGTGGCCCCAGCCAAGATCTGCTGGCCTAGCCCTGCCCAGCCCAACAGGCCCAGAGCCTAGCTGTGCCGCAGACGGGGAAGATAAAAGCAGCAGCCCACTGGGGCACACCCACCTCGACAATGTGGGCAGACGGAGGACCTAGAGGCTCTGAAGCTGCGTCCAGAGGGGCCTGTGGGAGGGAAGGCTTTGGGGCTGCTTCATATCCCCTACTCCTGTTGCCCAGCAGCGGCGGCCGCAGCGGGTGGGCTCACCTGCCACAGGAAGTTGTCTCAGCCCGAGGTCCCCCAGTGGGGGGGACCTCACTAGCCAGCGCTCCCACCCTTCCTCTTGCCCTCCATTCCACCTAAAGGCTGCCCACCCTGCTTCTCTCTGCCCACCCCCTCGCCACCCACCCACAGGCCTGCCTGCCAGGTCCCAGGCTGAGGAGCGGCTATTAATTATTAAAGGAAACAAAAGCATTTCCTAGCAGGGAGGCTAGCGTGCAGCTGCTTACAGGAAAGGCAGTCCAGCTGGCTTTCTCAGGGCCTGCTTGTGTGCTGGGACCCGCTTGAGGGGGAGGGCGGGCTTGGGTCCTGCAGGGGTATCCCCGGGCTGGGAATCCCACCAGGAGAGGAGAGCGGCTTTTGGGCTGAGCACCCCAGCAAGAGGACGCGGTCTGCAAGGCAGTCCGGGGTACATGGGCTGGGGCTGGGGTCTGCGACTCGGAGATAAAGTGGCAGCACTGGCTAGGGGTCCTTGTGCAGAGCTCCCCACTGGGAAGATCCTGCCAGACTTCCCTCCTCTCCCCTCTTGCCTCCAGGGCAAGGGCATGGAACCCCTCTCTTTCCCTACCCTTCTTTTGCTCAGAACTTTCCTTCCTGTTGGCAGAGCCTCCCTCACTGATCTTGGCAGGTTCTGGGCCTTCTCCTCCATCTCCACCTTCTGTAAGACTTGGCGGCATAAAGCTGGGAAGCGGCAGCTGCCCAGTATCTGGTTCTTGGAGTCAGGTAGATGCTGGAGACCACCAACATGGGGAGGGGAGCCCAACAGAAAGGGATCTGGGAACTTTCTAACATGCACCCCTGTTTCCTTCAGCAGATGCTCATTGCCCCCCCTGGTGACTGCTCCGGCCTGTCCTGGTGCTGTGGACACAAGGACGATAAGCCACCATCCTTGCCCTAAAGGAAGGCACAGGCTGGTGGGGCACCACTGACTCTGGCCTGTGGCCTGCATCCTTAGGCAGCACTGAGAACTGTTCCTGAGGTCTGGTGGGAGGGTGCACATAGAGAAAGTGCTGGGGTGCGGTGGGTCCCCGAGACTGTAAGACTTTATTCAGTGGGTATGTGGGCGCTGGGGCCAGGGCAACTGTTTCAAGAGGCATTGTTGGATGCCAAGTATCATGCCAAGGGCTGGAAGCTGGAAGGGAGTTTGGGGTTAGATGGTGGGGAGCCCTGAGTGCTGAATACCTGGGAGGAAGTGGGGGTGACTGAGGTTTTTAATTGGAGAAGGACATGATCAGAGAAGAGTTCTTCGGAAATATTGCTCTGGCCCCCCCCCACCCCCGGCATGGCAGATGGTTTCAGGGGAGAGGTGAGAGACTGGGGCTGGGGCAGTGGGATAGGGGGCTGTGGTGGTAAACGGGGGTAGATTAACCTTCAAGCCAGGGAGGAAAGAGGTGGAGGGCAAGGGTGAGCTATTGTTAAAAGTTGACCTCGGACATGAAGAAACATATAGGAGCCTTAACAATCAGGGGGCTGTGGGGCAAGGCATCAAAGACAACTGTCAGATCCCAAGCAGGCTTGGGGAAGAATGCTCCTGGGCAAGTTTCCCAGAGGTGAGAGCGAGAGAAAGCAGGCAGAGGTTGAAGAGGGAGGTAGGGGACAGGGAAAGGAATGTTTGTTGCTGGTGTTTCAGGATGTAAAGACCTGAGCCGAGGACTAACCGACTGACTGGGGATCAAGACACAAATAGGAGATGATGGGCCACTTTGGGAAGAATAAGGAGAAAGGATTAGCTGCTCCCCCATGGAAGGAAGTGGTCCAGAGTCAACCAAATGGGGCAGGGGTGTGCTCCCAATCTGTGTCCTGAGGCACAGAAGTCTCTGGACTTGCAAATAATGAGCCCAGTCCTGAAAAAATGCCCCTCTTCCAACTGGGGAAGCCTTCCGAGTCCCAGCGATGTGGTCCCCAGGACTCAGATGTGACACCTCAATGCCACTCAAGAACCGCCCCCCCCCCACACACACATGCAGACAACACTGCTGTTGGTCAGATCCTCTGGGGAAGGGCCCCATCCCCACACTTCTGTACCCATACAGGCTACAAGAGCACCACCTCCTTCGCATCTGCCTCCCCCTCATTAAACCTGCTGGCTTGACACAGGGCCAGAGGGTCCGGTCAGAGAGAAATAAGAACCCTAAACCCCAGGGGCTCCCCTGGCACTCTTCACCCACACTTACAAGGAGCTCTCACCACAGCTGGTGGTGGAGAAAAAGATGGAGCTCCCATTAAGGAACTGACCATCTCAAATTAAATAAAAAAAACAGAACCAACAGAAAACCCGGCAGGATACAGAATTGTATGCACAGCCCAGGAAAAAAGCATGTGAATGCGAAAAAAGATGGGAAGGAAATACTCTAAAATGTTGACAGTAGTTGTATCAGAAAGGTGGAATTTTGTTTTCTACTTCCCAATTTTTCGGGAATATAGTTATATCATGAGTAAACCTGTGTAAATTAATTCATAGCAAGACCCTCTTCTCTTGAAGAGATGAGCTCCAGGGAGAGCCCCCCAGCACTCCCTGCCAACAGTTAGCAAAGGACAGGAGTGCAGAAACACAGGTTTGGTTCCACAGGAAACAAGGTGTGGGTCTGTTAAAGGGGGAGGCTGGGCTTGGACTATGAGCGGTGTCCGCGGAACAGGTCCAGGGATGGGAATGTTGGGCCGGTGTGCCAGGCCTCGTGGGCCTTGGCAACCTTCCTATAGCATCCCTTCAGGCTGCTGGTCGAGCACCTGCTGAGACCTCACGGCAGCCCAGCTCCCATGTGCCCCAAGGGTCTGCAGAAGCAGCACCTCCTTAGTCCTAACCACTGAGAACTCGAGTAGGATATCTAACACCCCCCCTTCTCAACACGGCCCCCACCCCCCCCACCGCACCACTCACAAGTAGGGGCACAAAAAGTCCGTGGTCAGGTGTTGTGGGGGCAGGTCAACAAACCCTTTAAACTTCCTCTCCAAACCCAGGAGTCCATTCCCTACCCAGGCCCCGTGCCCAGACTCCTGCAAAGGCGTCGGCATAGATGCTGGGTTCCCAGGGACCCTCTGCCTCCCCCCGGGCCCGCCAGGAAACCACTCTGAGGAGAGACGGGGCCTGAGCGCCCAGTCCCAGCCCCCAATCGTTCCAGCCAAGGCGACTGTCCAGCGCGCCTGTTCCCCACTCTTCAGCCCCCAGCCTCTTCTCTGGCTCCACACGCACCCCTCCTTCAACTCTGAGGGGCGTGGGAAAGCAGAAAGGGGGCTGGGTTTTGTGCCTTTCCTGGCAGAGAGCCTCGGAATTGGACAAGGAGAGGCTCTGGGACTGCCCACGAAGGAGGGGTTGTCTGTTACTTGACGGCCGGTGGCTGTGGGTCATGGCTCAGGGACTGCGGACAGCGGGGATACCTTCTACTCTAGAGCCCTGGACCGCCGGCCCCCCCCCGAGCGACAGTCGGAAATCAGAAATCAGAGCCGGGACCGCGGCAGAGGTGGCAGAAGCCCCGCCCCGGCCCGCCCCATAGCCTCAGGAGGAAACAGAGGCGCTCGGGGCAAGGGTGGGCGGGAGAGCTTGCCGGGACTGTCCAGAGTTAGGGCTCCCCCCACCCCTCGCCCCAGCAGCTCGGCAGGCTGAGCGAAGCCGTCCAACCCGAGCGCGCCGGGTCGCGTCCGAGCGCTTACCTCTGCGCCGCGGTGCTGGCGTCCAGGATGCCCGCGCCCTGCATCCAGGAGCGCACCGAGCCCAAGCCGGCGGGCAGCAGCGGCTCCTCCTTCAGGTTCAGCCCGCCGCGGGGCACAGAGTCCTGCGCGGGGAACATAAGGGCGCGCGGTCGGTGGGCGCCCCCGCCGCCGGGAATGCGGTCCCGCCGAGGCTGCGGGCGCCTGGGCTCAGCCCGACCCGACGGCAGCGGGCGCCTCCAGGAGCGCAGCGCAGCGCAGGGTCCCCGCGTCTCAGTGCGCGCTCGCCTCTCGGGCGCTCCCTCGGAGAAAGCGGGTCCGCGAGCGCCGGCGCTGTCCCCTCCCCTCCCGGGGCGCGGGGCGGGGAGATGGAGGGATTCCCCCGCGGCCTGAGCGCCGGCGGGCGGACTGCGAGCGGGGCGGGGAGCGCGGGAGCGGAGCCGGCACCCGGTCGGCGCGGAGGCGCCCCAGAGGCGCGCTCTGGCGGCTGCCCAGGGCCGCGGTCGTCGGAGGGGGGGGCCCGGAGCGCCCCGGGAGCTGCCTCCGGCGAGGCGGGGGCGCGGGGCTGCCCGCCCTTTCCCCCCCGGCCCCCCCCCCCCACCTCCCGCCCGCCCGCGGCGCCGGCGCGGGGCGCTGATTACCATCCGGGAGGCGGAGGCTGCGGGCGCGGAGCTCGGCGGCGGCGGCGGCGGCAGCGGCGGCAGGAGCAGCAGCAGCCGCGCGTCCCGGGGAAAGGCAGGGGCAGCGCCGGGCCAGCAGACGCCGCCGCCGCCAGAGCCCCGCGTGCCCCGGCGCCCCGGCCCTGCAGCAGCCCCGGGCGGCAGCACCTGGAGCAGCAGCAGCAGCAACCCGGCCGACTCCCCCCGGGGCCCGGT